>NC_043010.1:7749072-7794072 GCF_006345805.1 Octopus sinensis | reverse complement strand
ACCAGTTACGCCCTGGGGTCGATGTAATCGACTAAATCCTTTTGTCTGTCCTTGTTTGTCCCCTCTGTGTTTAGCCCCTTGTGGGTAGTAAAGAAATATATATCAAACATACACACATATAATGAGAATAAAGCTACTGCAATTCTGAATTTGTGTTGAGTGGAAATCTTAACCAGATCTTATTTATAAGCTGTTCTAATACAAACACCAATGTACAAGAACACGTAAAATTCAACATATTTAAAAGTGAAATATTCAGAAAGACCCAAGAATAAAAGGCAAAAAGAAACGATACCTTTTCACTTCGTAATTAATTAATTTTTAACAGCAGAAGCTAATCTCAAATAATATTTCTAAATAATTCTCAGAGTGCTTTAGAGCTAATGTGAGAGAATTTGTAATAGCGTATTTTTTTTTTATGTTTTGCTTTTAGTTCTTTTTTGTTTTTTTTTTCTCTCATGTAATTGTGAAGAATAACCTTGTTGATTATAGGGGTTCCAAAAGACTGATCCCTGTATCAAATAACGGTTGGAATTTTCAGTAGTCAGTTTCAAGATCATATTCATACCATCATCATCATCGACATGTTCCTCCCCTTCCTCATCCTTGCCCTCATTGTCATCATGGTCATTGTCATTGCCTTCCTCATCATCCTCCCCACCTTCTCCCCCTCATCCTCCCCCTTCCTCTTCCTCCTCCTCCTCCTCCTCTCCCTCCCCTCCTCTTCCTCCTCTTCTTCTTCCTCCTCCTCCTCCTCCTCTTCCCTCTTCATCTTCTTCCTCTTCATCTTCCTCCTCCCCCTCCTCATCTTCCTCCTCATCTTCCTCCTTCCTCCTCCTCTTCCTCTTCCTCTTCCTCCTCTTCATCTTCCTCCTCTTCATCTTCCTCCTCATCATCTTCATCTTCCTCCTCATCATCTTCATCTTCCTCCTCCTCCTCCTCATCTTCCTCCTCATCTTCCTCCTCCTCTTCCTCCTCCTCTTCCCTCTTCATCTTCCTCCTCATCATCTTCATCTTCCTCCTCATCATCTTCATCTTCCTCCTCATCATCTTCATCTTCCTCCTCCTCCTCCTCCTCCTCATCTTCCTCCTCATCTTCCTCCTCAACTTCCTCCTCATCTTCCTCCTCCTCTTCCCTCTTCATCTTCCTCCTCTTCCCTCTTCCTCCTCATCCTCCTCATCTTCCTCCTCATCATCTTCATCTTCCTCATCATCCTCATCTTCATCTTCCTCATCATCCTCATCTTCATCTTCCTCCTCATCCTCATCTTCATCTTCCTCCTCATCCTCATCTTCATCTTCCTCCTCATCCTCACCTTCATCTTCCCCTTCCTCCTCCTCTTCCTCCCCCTGCTACCCATCCCCTCCTTCCCTTCCTCTTCCCCTCCCCTCTTCCCCCTCCTCCTCTTCCCCCTCCTCCTCTTCCCCCTCCTCCTCGTCGTCATTGTGATGGTGACGAGGACGATGGCGACAGAGCTCCAATGTCATCTTTGGACATGGTTTCTGCAGCTGGATGCTCCTCTTAACACCCACACACACATACATATATGTATACAAATACATACATACATACATTCATATATATATACATACACACATACATATTGGTTTTGAATATGTATGTGTGTATATATATATATATACATACATATTTGATCTGACTTGTGGCAAGTATCATTTTGTTTCACCTTCAGTTGACCACATAATGTGAGGTAAATTAGGTAGACAGAAACTGCATACAAACATCAAAAGGATTTTACCTGTAAATCAGAGATACAGCTATGTCACACACTGTGTCATGCTGATTATAGCTAAAGGGTGAGTGTGCAGGTGAAATATTCTACCACTTACTTATTAATTAATGATCAGGTAATTTAAGTGACGGGACATCAGAAACTCATCCATCTGTGTGGATACACACATACATACAGTCATACATACATACATACATACATACATACATACATACATAGAACCATACATACATACGTACATACATACATACTTACATAGATTGACAGACAGACAGACAGACAGACAGACAGACAGACAGACAGATAGATAGATAGATAGATAGATAGATAGATAGATAGATAGATAGATGCATGCATGCATACATACATATATACATGAATACATACATAGAAATAGATAGATACATACATTTAGAGAGAGAGAGAGAGAGAGAGAGAGGGGTGATAAGATAGAGTAACACAGCTGGGCATAACATATATTTATGTAGAGCACAAGACACCGATTATAAAATAAAGGTAAAAGCTATTGTCTTACTCGACAGCTGTTTCAATGCCATAACACTGGGCCTGGATGAAGAAGCTGGAATTTAAGTTCACATTCATTTGAGCACTTCTCTGTGTTACTTATGCTACACACACACACACACATATATGTGTGTATATATATATATATAATATATTAATAAATAAAATAAATCATATGCATATATATAAACATATATGTACGTACCTTCCTCTACATGTACATATACACGCATATATGAGTACAGGACACCAAAAGGACGTCGAACATAATGAGAAACGAAAACATAGACACAAACCAAAGGAACTGGACATTTTTTTTTAAAACAGCAAAAAAAATAGAGTACAGGACAATTAACACAAAGAAAAAACTCCTTCTTCAGTCGCTAAAGGTTTCATCTACTCTATGTTTCGAAGGATAAAATGCAGATAAGTATATGTGTGGTTATAGAGTGACCAATGGTTTTGCATGCATACAGTGCTTAGCTTTATAGATGACTCATCAGATTCTGATGAACTGACCATAAAGCTAAGAGCTCTATGGGTGTGAAACCATTGGTCACTCTATGACCACACATATACGTAACTGAATATAAATACATTACTACCCTATGCTTTAGAGTCTGTTTCTCTTTCAGATATATGATACACTAATGATATATATATAATATATATATATATATATATAATATAATATTATATATATATATATATATATATGTATGTATGTATATACACAATAGATAGAAGAGAGAGAGAGGAGAGGGAGAGAGAGAGAGAGAGAGAGAGAAAGAAATAGATAGATATTTATTTGACATTTTATTCACTTAAGTCATTGGACTGTGCCCATACTGGGACATCAGCTTAGAGGCATAGCTGAACAAACTGACCCCAGTCTACTTCCTAATCTGTTGGCCTCCTATGGTGAACCACTAAGTTATGGGGACATAAACAAACCAACACCGGTTGTGAGGCAGTTAAGTGGACAAATTCAAATACAAAGATGCATATCTATGCACACACACACACCCCCCACACACACATATATGTGTGTGTGTATGTGTATATATATATATGTATATATATGAATTTCCATCTAGCAAAATCACTTGCACGGCACTGGCTGTTTTGGGACTATAGTAGAAGACACAAAGCCCAAAGTACTGTGCAGTGGGACTGAACCTGAAACCATGTGGTTGGAAAGTGAGCTTCTTAGTCACACAGCCATGTATGTTCTTGTGCGTGTGTATACATACACACACACACACACACACATATATATATATAGGTACATAGATACACACTTATATATGTGCATGTATGTATATGTATTGGTGTGATTGTATATGCATGTGTGAATGTATAAACAGAAACACACATATATTCATATGTATATATATATATATATTATATATATATATATATATATAATATATATATATATATAATATATATACATATAATAAATATTAGGGAATAAATCCAAATTTACAGGGAAAAAATCAGATTTAGGATTAAATCCAATTTAATAGTAAAATATTATAAAATATTATTAGAGACAAAACCACTATTTTGCAAAACAAACAAGGAAAGACTTAATCAATACATAAAATTTTAATAAATAGTCAAAAAAACCGCCACTACAATCGTTTCTTGTCTTGATCGACAATCTTCAGGTGGACTTCCAATAAGTCAGTTTCAATTATGAAGTCAAATATATATATACATATATACATATAATATATATTATATATATATATATATATATATATATAATATATATATATATATATATATATATATATATATATATATATATATATATACTATATATATATATATATATATATATATATATATATATATATATATATATATATATATACATATACATATATATATATATAATATATATATATTATATATATATATATATATATATACACACATTCTGTTATATTATTTCTTATGTATATGTTATATGCTGATTGAATGCAATATCACTTCTGTGATCAATCATCTTGTTTTTATGTTTCTAGTGTCCTACATTTACAAGGATTTATTATTTAATTAAAACGGTAAAGAATTCCAGTTGAACACCTGAGTGCTGAAATAGTTTTTCATGTGCATTTGTGTTTATTTATGCATGCGCTTGTGTGCGTTGTTTGTATGTGAATGTGGTGTATGAGAGAATGTTGTGTGTGTGTGTGTGTGTGTGTGCGGTTGTGAGTCTGTGTGTCTGTGTGTATGAGTGTGAGTGTCTGTGTGTGTGTATGTGTTTGGGCGTACATCTTGTCATTGTTTTCTGCCAATAATGCTAGTTTTGAATTGATATTTGTTCAGGTGTAATCTATGCGTCTTGCTGTTTCTTCATAGCAGGGGCTTATGAACAGTATTGCCTGCTTTTATTTGCAGGCATAGGGGTTCTAAATTAATTAGTCCACCATCTGCAATTGTACATCCTTTATCATATTTTTATTATTTTTGGTTAACAACATTAGAATTTTCTTTATGAATAATTGAAATTCAGAATTTTTTTTTTGGTTTTTTTGGGGGGGGGATTTTTAAGGAGTTATATTTAAGAATATCTGCTTCTTCTAAATGTCTAGGAAAATGTTAGGTTATTGTGATACATGGGAGACATGGCGTCTTTCTCCTTTACATTATCAGGCTAGTGGCATGCATAGTCAATGTCTCCTCCCTTCTCTTATTTGTGCTGCTCTCCACTTAGCCATATGTAAACTTCATATTCAATGTCATACTAATCTATAGAAAGGTGTCACACCAGGGCTCTCAGTCTCTGTTCTTACTAACAACCCCTGCTCCTTCCTTCAAAGGATGTCTCCCCAGTGCTGTCAGTTCCAGCTGATATGCCAGTCCCCTTCACATTTCCTTCTTCCCCTGTTTCATTCCTGGCTCTTCTTACCCCTTCTCCTCCTTACCACATGATGTGTTCATTACCCCCCCCCCACCGTACCTACACATCCCTTTTTGATTTGATTCATTATTCGTTTTTCTGCCTCTTCCCTCTGTCATCATTCTTCCAGAACTTAGCAACTCAAATAGAAGAGATGTAAGATCTGAAATAAATTACTTGCATTGAGAGAGACAAGGATGAAATAAACCGTTAAGAAAAGAGACACTCCACATCAGTGGTTCTCATCCATTTTTTGCCTATGCACCTCTTTGATTCTTATTTTACTATACTGGACCCTAATAAGCATTCAATGTTTAAAAAATTCCCTATCATATTTTTTTATAATGAAATATTATTAGGAATTGTTTAATAAAAAAATATTGTTAAAATATTTTGTGTACTAGAGAAGTATAACCAATTTGTTGCATATAAATTTTAACAGCAAAATCTAACAGGGAACCCTAAGGGCCGTGTGGATCCCAGTAGAGAACCACTGCTCTAAATAAAACATAAGCTTGGGGAGAGCATTTTAGTTCTGAGTGACAACTTCTATTGTGTTGATAACATGAAAATATGCTGTCCGGGTTGCGGATCCGTGGAATAAGCTGCCGGACGAGATGGTGAAGATGCCGACGACCGCTCGGTTAAAAGTCTCCCTTGACCACAAGTGGCCTGAACTCTTTACATAAACACCACCCTGTACATAACTCCATGTTCCCCTACATGGCCTTGCTTTTTACTTTTTGAGCCCAAAAATTAACTAACTAAAGTGGTTGCGATAAGAAAGGTATCCAACATGTAAAATGATGTCAAACACATACAAATCTCCAACAGTATTTTATGGTATTGATGGCTGATATTTCTTTGATTGGCTTATATAAATGAATTAACTCTTTAAAATACATCTCACCTTCATTATTTCCAAATAGTGGCTAATTAGATAGGATTTACCATTTTCATTTTTAACAAAGGAGTCCTGTTTTTGGGCGTGATTATATATTCAAACAAGTGCACTCAGAGAGTGAAAACCTCTGCCAAGGTAACACCAACGTTCTCTCAGCGATTAGCCAGAGAGGATTTTTGAAATGAGAATATCTGAAATAAACTCGACTGCTCTCACTAAAGTATACTAAAAATGAACCCGAATGCTCTCACAAATTAAGTAAAAAAACAGGAAAAATAACCCAGAATCCTTGTCTGAAACCAGATCGACCCCAAAATCTAATCACTTCATGCCAGTCATGAGGACAAATATTCCTGAAAGTTTCATCTGGATCAATCCAGCGGTTCTTGAGATATCTTGTCCACAGACAAACAAACGTGACTGTAAGCAATACCTCTGCCTTCACTAAGGCAGAGGTAATAATGGTTATTGGGACATAACTTCAATGCATCGCCAAGTTAAACATCAAACCCAGTGGAATCATATGCTAATATATATATATTATAATATATATATATATATATATATATATAATATATATATATATATATATATAATATATATATATATATGTATATATATATATTGGCCTGCCTGCTTAGCCAGCGGGGTGGCGTCATTTGAAGGCTAAAACAATACGAAGCACATTGTGACCAGCGACGTGTAGCAACATCTGATAGCCTGGTCGGTCATGGTGATATATATATATATATATATATAACCATATAGACATACATACATACATACATACATGCATGCATGTAAATTAAGTACCAGTTATGCACTGGGGTTGATGTAAATAAATTTTTGAGGAGCAATGAAAATGCCATAAAATGCCCCCTGAAAATTTCCATTGCCAAAACAAATGAACATAGAAACATTTTTGGACTGATTAGACACATTACTTTTCTATTATTGGATTTATCTAAAGGCAGTGAGCTGGCAGAAACGTTAATATGCCAGGCAAAATGCGTAGCCGCATTTTGTCTGTCGCTACGTTCTGAGTTCAAATTCCGCCGCGGTCGACTTTGCTCTTTATCTTTTGGGGATCAATAAATTAAGTACCAGTTATGCACTGGGGTCGATGTAATCGACTTAATCCGTTTGTTTGTCCTTGTTTGTCCCTTCTATATTTATAGCCTCTTGTGGGCAATAAAGAAATAGTATTTCATCTGATTTTGTGTTCTGAGTTCAAATTCCACTGAGGTCAACTTTACCTTTCATCCTTTCGGGGTCGACAAATTAAGTACCACTTGCCACTTGTGTACTGGGGTCAATCTAATCGAGTGGCCCCCTCCCTAAAAATTTAGGGCCTTGTCCCAAGAGTAGAAAAGATCATTGGATTTATCTGATTTGATTAATGTACAAATAGAATAATAACAATTATTATTGTACCTGTGTTTGTTTGGATATCAAGAATGAGAAAAATATCAACCTTGTTTGCAGAAAATTTTGAACCTGGGTTTGCACCTACTAAGCAAACTTCATTCCCAGACTTATGGAAGGTTATTATTAAAGCCACTAAATATCCACAAAATGTATGGTTTTTTAAGGTAACCAAATTGATGTAGGCTATGTTGGCGGAGTTCACCTTTTAAAACTTTTATTTTAAAAGTGGTAAAATGTACCAAGGTATGTAGTAACCAGAGATTTTCTTACCTTGCTGTTAGAAGAATTGATGATTAAATCTTTGCTTGTTTATAATTCTGATACTCCAAGAACGATGAATGTCTCAAAATCTTGTCTGCCCATTATAAAGAAATCTAACTATAAAGTTTTAAGTTACACAGGATTTGCTTCCTCATTGGTTCTTTGGAAATTTCTGCCTTGCTGTCAAGTGTTAATGTGGGAAGAATAATTTTGAGCCTTTGGTTATCTTTCAAATCTCAATTCTCTCCAAATGTCTATGCTGGCTGAAGTTGCTTTCATTCCATCAAGCACAGTTTTATTACTACATTCTATGGAGCTGAGAATTATTTCTGTTTTCAAGGAATATTACCTTAAGATAACTAAGTTAGTTATTGAAACGATTCTATTAAAATTCTACTACACTTCATTCATTTGTTTTTACATTTGATTTTACCATTCTAGCTTGGCTTATAAGAACATGACAACTGAGGTATTGTTTTGCAGATGGATGCCTTCCTGATGCTAACATTTGTTTATCAAGTAAGAAATCTAGAATTCCGTATGCTTTCAAAAGCAGTACAAAGCATCTGAGTGGCTTATAGACAGGAGACATGTCAACAGAACACAGCACAAATGTTTTGGTTTCAGAATAAGTGAGTGGCAGATGTAAACACACACACACACATACACACACGCACACACACGATGGGTGTTTTTCACATTTTCTATCAATCCAGTCCACTCATAAGTCTTGGATTAACTGAGGCTTATAGTAAAAGAACTTTGCCCAAGAAACTGTGCAATGAAACTGAACTCAAAACTTTATGATTAAGAAGCAAACTTCTTATCTACACAGCCATAAGCAATAAAAATTTCATAGACCCCCTAGCAAGAAGACATATATATATATACACAGCCTTTGGAAGAAATTGTGTCCAAAAATATGGCTAAGAAAGACCATAAAGTGGAGGATAAATAACTCCCCATCAACAAGAGCTGAATACAACTGGTACAGGAAGTTGAATACAAAGAAAACAGTATATAGTAGACAATAATAAATCTCTGAGCGAGGTATAAACAGTAACTGCTCTGTAATATAAGCGGGATCAGCCATCTGAATGTGGCTAGGGACAGGGCGGGGTGGTGGGGGTGTTACTGATGCATTTAGCCCCAGGCGACTATAGACGTCACTAGAAGAGCCGACACCATCACGGTGTCCTTGCTAGCCTGTAAAGGGAGATCAGCCTCCCCGAAGATACGGATGCTACACACGGACCGGTTTCGAGGTAGTCGCCTCTCGTCAGCGCATGGCAAGCACCGTTCTTCGTTGAGGGACTTCCTCCACAGGCTAGAAATATATAGATTTTCACAGTAAACACAGTCACTGGCGTAGAAAATCTGTTCGATAACAATAATAAAAATATATATATATATAAATTCGGTGTGTGTTGCATTACATTACTTGATAAATGAAAAATGTATGGTACATAAACAAAGACATATCATATATCGTACATCCAGATGGGAGACAAACACAGAAGGTCCCTAATTCTTCATCAGTTATCAACCAATTGATAATACTCAGTTTTGCACCATTAATGATAAGACTGAGAGCTTATTATGAATAATATATATATAATACTTATTCTAACAGTCTTTTTTGCCAAAATGCTATAATGCATGTCTGTGCTTTCATACAAAAGTGTACATCTGTGTTAGAAATGTGTGAAGTGTTTTTTATAAGTGTTTTGGCAGACCCAATTATTTCTTCATACCTAAAGGTGGATGTAAAATAATTAAGTAAATACTTCCTCTGTGTAAAAGTATTCTGTCAATGCATATATATATATAGGGACAGACGCTTTCTCAAGTTACGGAATCAGTGTACAAATAAGCAGACAGACTCAATCTCAATAGGATAACAATATGTACTAATACACCTTCCCCCACTTCAGGGAAAGTAAAATTAATTGATGGATACAGTACTACATAATAAGAAATAAATTAAGGATATATATGCATGTCAATTAATGACTGATTAAAGAACAGGAGTTATGTAATACTTTCTGAAATAAACATGCACTTGATTTTAATTGCACTGAAGAAGCTTTAGGATGTTGCTCAAGTACTCACTACGAGTGCACTGTTTCTTACAACAGAAACAGCTGTAAGCTAATGAAGGTGTTTATGTTCTTTTGTCATTGTTATTCATTAATTGACATTAGGCCCTGTACTTGTCTCATGCTTTACTCAAAAGTATAGATATATAGGGTGCAAATGACTGGTTCATAGTATCACTATGCCTGAGCAAAATCACATATATATATATATGTGTGTGTGTGTGTGTGTGTGTGTGTGCGCGTGTATATATATATATATTTATAAATGTATATGTACAAATGAATGAGTGAGCCTGATGGCTGCCAGGGCATAAAGGTGAGGGCGCTCACATCCAGACAGACAAGGTGGCAGCAGCACATCGAGGACTCTTTGGCCTTGTAGGATCAGTAGGCATGTACCTGTGTTGGTGATCACTAAGAAGAAGAGAGCAATGAAATTGCTGCCCTTCCACACAACTACCTCATCTGAACAACCTACGTTTTTATATATATATATACATATATATATATATATACATATATATAAGAATTTTTGCGTAATAAGATAAAAAACCAAGGCTGTATAGATATTAGAGCATATGTAATCTATAAATGCTCTAATATCTATACAGCCTTGGTTTTTTTATCTTATTATGCAAAAATTCTTATATACACACGCTGACATAGAACCAACATTGAACCCTTTATTCGCAATATTAGCGAACCTGGAACTTCACTACGGTCTGTCTATAGCACTTATTCAGCATTACCTGACACCTTTTGGGTCTCAATGTCACCATTATCTCTTATAACCTCAATTTCTCTCTCTCTCTCTATATATATATATATATTGGCCTGCTCGTTTAGCCAGCGAGGTGGCGTCATTTGAAGGCTAAAACAATGCGAAGCACATTGTGACCAACGATGTGTAGCAACGTCTGATAGCCTGGTCGGTCATGGTGATCACGTTGATATATATATATATATATATATATATATATATGTATGATATTATATGTATATATTATGATGTATATATATATATTATATATATAATATATATATATATATATATATATATATATATATTATATATATGTATATTTGTATATATATACATATATCTTGGCTTGAAATAAGAGAGACAAATATGTAAACAAATATTCCTCAAGTGTAACGCAATCTTTGTATAATATTTACAGGTTTTGGGCACAAATAACTACCATTTAGATAGACAAATGAACAAAATGACTATTTGACACCATTTTCAAACTTTATTCATTTGTATTTTATATGAATTAAATTCATTTGTAAGCCCAAACATCACAAACATTTCTAATAAAGTAATATAATACTTACCACTATTAATGATATATTATTAATTATTTGCCAAAATTCTATAGAATTATCTACCCCATTCCATATAATTGAATAATCACACATCAGTAATTTTGTATAATTAATTTTATATTTTCATAATGCTTTTCAATTATTGTTTACAAAGCCATTTTATATCAAAACATTATACGATTACTCTAAAACATTATTATTTTTTTTCCCTTTCTTTTCTAGTCTTTTCTTGTTTTCAAATGTACAGTTTATTTGTGTCTTATTTTAACATTATATATTATAAAGTGATTCCTTACTATTTTTTTTCTTTCCACTTATTCTGTTTTTTTTCCTCTTTATATATATATTGTTGATATAAAGTGCTTGATTTTATTTTTCGATCCAGCATTTTATGTACTGCTAAATTATTTTTCTTTTCTTTTTTCCAACACATTCTTCATCTCTTAGTTTTTTTTAGTTTTGCATAGCTCATACGCACCACCACACACATCCTCTACACACACACACACACAAAACACCAGGATCTACATTTGAAGTGAGGTCTTTTTCATGCATTGTTTGCAATACTTACATGGTTATAAACACTTTTTTCTCGCCTCTGCTAAATATTACTAAAAAAAACCCATATATATATATATATTCAAGTTTTTAGTTCTATTTTACCTTTTCGCATCACAAAACCTGTCCTTTTTTTAACTGTGTATAACTACGTAGATGTATGCTCAGCCATATCCATATACATACTTGCATAAATACATACATACATAGATGAAGGAATGGATAGATGGACAGACAAATGTACAGATAGACGGATGGATGGGTGTATGGATAGATGGACAAAAGGAGGGCTGGAGGGAGGGAGGGACAAAGATGGACAAAAAGAGGGCTGGAGGAGGGACAGGGAGATGGACGGACAGATGCAAGAAGAAACAGAGGGACAGATGACTAGATTAATGGGCAGACTGACAGACAGAAGGACAGCCAGACAGACAGACAAATAGAGAGATAGTTAAATCGATCATTAGATAGATAGATAGATAGACAGACAGATAGCTAGATAGAGGGATAGATAAATAGATAGCTAGATGGATAGATAGATAGATAGATAGATAGATAGATAGATAGATAGATAGATAGATAGATAGATAGATAGATAGACAGACAGACAGATAGCTAGATAGATAGATGGATAGATAGATAGATAAATAGGTAGATAGATGGATAGATAGATAGATAAATAGATAGATAGATAAATAGATAGATAGATAGATAGACAGATAAACAGATAGCTAGATGGATAGATAGATAGATAGGTAGGTAGGTAGGTAGGTAGGTAGGTAGGTAGGTAGGTAGGTAGGTAGGTAGGTAGGTAGATAGATAGGTAGGTAGGTAGGTAGTTAGGTAGGTAGATAGATTGATAGATAGATCAATAGAGTGAGAGACATATTATTGTTTTTTGTTTATATATTTAGTCATATATATTTTGTTCTGTCATCTTTGTAGATAACAGGGCTTGGATTATTTTCACTTTGTAAAACACAGATGGCAATAAAAAAGAAAACAACTTAAGTCTTGTTATCTCCTCAGATGACAGAACATTACAACAATAAACAATAATAAAAGTGCACGTATTTGTGTGCATATATATTATATATATATGTGAGTATGTGTATATATATATATATATATATATGTATATGGTGCGTATGTGCGTATTTATGTGTACATATATATATATATATATATTATATATATATACACATATATACACATACATACATACATATACATACATACAAATATATATATATATACATATATATATACTTATATATATATACACACATACACACATATATATATATATATATACACATACACACATGCACACACACATTTATATACATATATATAGAGGGTGCGATGGGTAAATTGTCACCATTTATATTTTCACTTTCATGCATGCAGATTATTTGTTTTTGATATGTAGTATAGTAGAGTCAGTTGGGCACTGTCTGTGAGAAAAACAGCACCATGACAATTCACTCTACCAGAAATTTGGAAACAACATGCTGTACTGCTTGGCATTCATGCCAGAAATTCCTATGTGAACACTTCAGAACGTTTGGGTGTCAATCTGAGGACAGCGCAATCTGAGGACATGTACTGAGAGTGATAAAAAATGAAACATCCAGTCAACATCATAGTGTCTGGAGTGATCACTAGTGATGGTGACATTATGCCTCCATCTTCCCACACAGACTCACACTCAAAATGGAGGCCTACATCAAATACCTGGAGAGGTAGTGCTGCCCTGGGTCAAGAGGGTGGCTGCTAGAAGACCCTATGTCTGGCAACAGGAATCTGCACCATGCCACACAAGCAGAGAACCTAATCATTGCTGTCAGACAATTTCTGAATTTCTGTGACCACATCACCGATAACATCTGGTCACCTAACTCCTCAGACTCTAGTCCCCTTAAATATTATGTGTAGGGTGCAGTTGAGCAAGAGACCAACAAAACTCCTTTTAATACCAAAGATGAACTGAAGGTAAGAATTTTGGCAGCATTCACCAACTTAAACAAGAGTTGTAGGAGATTCCAAAGTCATTTGGAGTCCATGGATGTAGCCAAAGGCAATTTTTTTGAATACATTTACTCTTTAGTATTTCAAGATATTTTTATGTAATTTTGGTAAATATATCTGTTAAAATGAGATGTTAGTGTTATTATCATTTTTGCATAATTTAGACGACCGTTTATTCACTGCACCCTGTATATATATATATATATATATACATACACACATATATACACATTCACATGTGAGTGTATATGAGTGGAAATTGCTTAAAGTTACACAAAAATAATTGAAAATGAAAATGTGGCTGTGTGGTAAGTAGCTTGTTTACCATCCACATGGTTCCGGGTTCAGTCCCACTGTGTGGCACCTTGGGCAAGTGTCTTCTACTATAGCCTCGGTCCGATCAAAGCCTTGTGAGTGGATTTGGTAAATGGAAACTGAAAGAAGCCCGTCGTATATATGTATATATATATATATATATATATATGTATATATATATATATAAGTATGTGTGTGTATATATTTGTGTGTCTGTGTTTGTCCCTCTAGCATTGCTTGACAACCGATTCTGGTGTGTTTATGTCACCGTAACTTAGCGGTTCAGCAAAAGAGACCAATAGAATAAGACACTTGCTATCATTTAGGAAACCAATGCTCACATGAATATGTGGCTGCTTACCATTACACACTTTTGCACATACATACACACACACACACACATGCACCTACATGTCATTCTCTCTCAATTTCAATCACGCTCACACAAACACACACATTATTAAACGCTTATAAATACTAAATGTGGAAAAGGAAGCGAGGACAATTGGAGGGCTGGGTATCATTGAGAAGAGGGTAGTTGTTTAGTGAAAGACATGACAAACCAATCAATAAATGTATGAATAGCTTAATTAATTAATAAAAGAAAAGATGTATTACAACCAGTGCATGTGTTTATGTTAAAAGAATGCCCTCAAGTTGTAAATACAATAAAAAAAATATATTTTCACGCATACATAATTGCAAAACAAAGAAACACTCATACATGTATTTATAAGTAGATTCACTCCTACATCTCTAGTATGTACATACATATAAAAATGCATACATAGACTTGTACTTCTACACATATGTATATACAATCATACACACACATACATGCATATGTCTATAGCTATCCATTGATCTATCTATCTATCTATCTATCTATCTTTTTTTTTCCCTGATCCCATTTGATCGGAATTTTACATTTGTTCCCTTTTTTCCCCTTTTTCTTTTCCATTTTCATAAAGAAAAACTCTATATTTGTATTTGCCCCCTCTGTGTTCATCCCTGTGTGGCCAATAAAGAAAGTTATCTATCTATCTATCTGTCTATCTATCTATCTATCTATCTATCTATCTATCTATCTATCTATCTATCTATCTATCTATCCATCCATCCATCCATCTAACTATCTATCTATCTATCTATCTACCTACCTACCTACCTACCTACCTATCTATCTATCTATCTATCTATCTATCTATCTATCTATCTATCTATCTATCTATCTATCTATCTATCTATGTATCTATCTATCTCTATCTATCAATTTAGTTATCTATCTACCTATCTATTTATCTATCTATCTATCTATCTATTTATTTATCTATCTATCTATCTATCTATCTATCTATTTATTTATCTATCTATCTATCTATCTATCTGTCTGTCTATCTATTTGTCTGTCTGTCTCTATATATTTATGTATGTGTGTATATATAAATACATGATAGTAATACCTGGGTATGGTACGGCCAAACATGTGAAGAAATTTCAGTTCCAGATGGACACTTTGTTTAAATGGAGACCATTCAGATACCAAATGCCCTTTTTTATGGCAACTAGCCAGTTGCCAGAGTTCACAAGGTGACTAGCATTAGAAAGATATTTTAAGGATAGTTTAAACAGCCTCAAAGTTTGTAACATTTTTGCTGACGGCTGGGAAAGTCGAGTGCTTTGTCTAGTCAAAATAGCAATCAAAGTGCTTCACTGGAACAAGGTACTTTGAATGCTACCACATCAATTAGGTCTGGAAGCATCATGCAATCTGCTTTGCTTAAGTTCAAGACCATCTCCTCCCATAATGAATATGTCTTTCTGGTCCATTAGCTGTTTGAGAATAGACCAGATCAGTGATTGCAGATGTCATGACAACCAAGCAAATTAGCTTGAAAGCTAAATCAGATTTACTGGATTTACGATGGCTTCAGCCCTTCAAGTCATGGTTATGATACAAGAAAATATGTAAAATGTTCTAGATCTGAGATACCTTTTTTAGTAAACTTCCTGAATAATGGGCTACCTCAGCAAATTGCTTTGTTGTTATAGCGAAAGAAGTTTATATATTTTTTTTTATTTTTTATTTTTCCTAAATGCATATTTATGCAAATAAGAAATATGAATGCAGTATAATGAATATCAGTTAATTAGCTGCTAAAGGCACAAGAAAAAAATCTGGGACAAAAAAGAAAAAAAAAATATATATATTTGCAAAGTTCAAAAGATGGAATATATAAACCTTACATTGTGAGTGCAAGAAATAATGAATGCATGTTTGTGACGAGGTAATTACTCGGTAGAGAAATAAGCAAAATAAACATTTATGAAGTTTAAAGAATATTATCTGGTTTAAAAAAAAAAAAAAAAAAATTTCACATTCAGTAAATTCCATAATCTGTTTTAAAATTCTCTTATACATATAAATGCAGTCATCGCTGCATGGTTAAGAAGCTTGTTTTGCTACCATGTGGTTGGGTTCAATCCCACCATTAGAAAGTGTCTTTTGCTATAGCCTCGGGCCGATATTACTTTGTGAGTAAATGAAAACTGAGTGGAAGCCTATATATATATATATGTATGTATGTTTGTATGTTTGTATGTTTGTATGTATGTATGGATGGATGGATGTATGTATGTATGTATGTATGTATGTATGTATGGATGGATGGATGGATGGATGGATGTATGTATGTATGCATGTATGTATGTATGTATGTATGTATGTATGTATGCATGCATGTATGTATGTATGTATGTATGTATGTATGTATGTTTGTATGTATATATGCATGTTTGTATGTATATATGTATGTATGTATGTATGTATGTTTGTATATATGTATGCATGTTTGTATGTATGCATGCATGTGTGTGCATGTATGTATGCATGTATGTATGTATGTATGCATGTATGTATGTATGTATGTATGCATGTATGTATGCAAGTATGCATGTATGTATGTATGTATGTATGTATGCATGTATGTATGTGTGAATGTTTATGTGTGTGTGTGTATGTATGCATGAATGTTTGTGTGTGTGTGTGTGTTTGTATGTGTGAATGTCGATGTGTTTGTGTGTGTGTATGTATTTATGTATCTATCTTTGATTGTTTACATGTATGTGTGCGTATATATGCATCTATATATGTATACGTGAATGTTTGGGTGTGTGTGTGTCTGTTTGTATGTGTGAATGTTTATGTGTTTGTATGTGCGTGTATGTGTATGCATGTATGTATGTAGGTAGGTATGTATGCGTGAATATTTATGTGTGTGTGTATGTGACATGTTTTTCTCCCCCAATGATAATAAATCTTTCTACAATAAGCAGAAAGCCTGTGTGGCACAAAAGCCAAAATTTTATATTAGCCCCAGGATGTAAAACAAAATCACCCTCAGTAATATTTGAACTCAGAACATAAAAGAAGAAGAAATATCATTAAGCTTTTTTTTCTGGAGTGGTAATCATTCTGCCAGCTCATTGCATTCAATAATAATAATGATCTCAAATTTTGGCACAAGGCCAGCAATTTTAGGAGAGAGAATGTCAATTACATTGAAACCAGGACTCAACTGGTACTTATTTTATTGACCCCAGAAAGGATGAAAGGCAAAGTCAACCTTGGTGGAATTTGAAGTAGTAATAGTTATAATAATAATAATATTAATAATAATAATAATAATAATAATAATAATGATAATGATTACAAAGATAAATGTAATGCAATGAAAGGAGAGTCAAGGTTCTTTGATACCCAGTGCCAAGACAGATCTCTAACCCTCGTTGTTCAACTTATGAACAGTGAAAAGAACATACGCACACACACACACACACACACACATACACAAGACAGGCTTCCACACAATTTCCGTCTACCAAATTCACTCACAAAACATTTGCCGACTCACTGAGCTATGCTTTGTGAGTGAATTCAGCCAGTACTTTCTGAAGACACTTGCTAAAGATGCCTCTCTGTGAGACTGAACCCCAAACCATAAGATTTCACTGCAAACTTCTTAACCACACAGGCAACTTTCCAGTAATCAAAATTCATTAATTTGTTAGTCACTTGTGAAAGATCAGACAAATATATGTCTTCATAATCTCTAACAAGCCTGTTATTATCTTTGACATAATGGTCAAAAAACGAAGAAATGACATGAGATTTTCTGCTGTTGATGGGGAGATAACAATAAACAAAGAAAACAGTTTGTTTGAAAAATATCTGATTATGAAAGAAGGAACAAAATGCTCTCTAAAGTAGTATTTTTTTTAACCATTTAAACATCAAACGATGGAATTTGAAATATTTTTTCATCATGTTATAGGTATAAAGGATCTTTTCGGTTTGAACAGCAGTTTTTTCTAGCGGTGTCATATGAAATTGTCACCCATAATTATGACCCTAGTATCGATCTATTGCATTTCAATCTCTTTTAGGGTTAGGGTTAGGGATAGGTGTGGGGGAAGGGTATCTTTTTTTCTTCACAAATGTAAATAAACCCAATCTGTTTCTTAAACAAGGGACATATTCATAGGGCACAGAATGCTTTTTAACTCAATAGACGCCACTGATTGGTTGAAATTGCAGAAATTGAAGAAAAAAAAAACAACAAATATCTTACAAACTATAGAATTTTCTCTCAATAAGCCAAGAGAAAAAGATGTTTTATAAACACATTCTACTAGGATATGAAGTTTAAAATTTTTTAGTTACCTAGAAATTATGTTAAAAACTGCCGTTCAAACCGAAAAGATCCGGTATAAATAGTGGATTTATTTTTGCATTATGGTTTCGAAAACGTTGTCATTGTTTTATGTCAAGCAAAGAACATTATGCTAATGGTTAGAAACACAGTCATATGTTCAAAACTAGGAAACAAGAATCAAGCATTGATTTGATATGCAGTCGTGATTCAACACATCATGCTACATATATGCAAACATGTAAGTCTTTCTTATAGAATGTAGTGACTCATCTTATTTGGTTATTGAAGAAATAATAGCTCGTAATATCAGTTCAACTATTTTGTTCCATGTGCAATTAGCAAAGGACTTGCATTCCAGTCTTTATCAGGAAGTAGTTTTGTGTCTTGAAATTTGTTATCAACCAAATCAAAGATAATATCAGCTTTTACAAATAGAATGATGTTGCTATTTTGAAATAAAATGTATTCCATAGTGATTTCCCAGAAAGCCTAAACTGCAGCTGTATCTGTTCTGTGCACATATTTTAAACTGGTTACATAGTAGTCCTAACTGTAAAGAAGTCTTCATACTTTCTTCATACTGTACTACGCTACTTTCCTATTATTTATTTTTTGCCTTTTACTTGCTTTAGTCATTGGACTGCAGCCTTGAAGGGTTTAGTTGATCAAATCAAACCCAGTATTTATTTCTAAGTCTGTTGTTTATTCTATTGGTTTCTGTTGCTGAACTGCAATGTTACTAGGGTATAAACAATTCAAGACCAGTTATCAAATAGTGGAGTGATGGCCTCCGTGCTGGTGGCACGTAAAAAGCACCATCCGAGCATGGCCGTTCGCCAGCCTCGTCTGGCACCTGTGTCGGTGGCACATAAAAAGCACCCACTACACACACGGAGTGGTTGGCGTTAGGAAGGGCATCCAGCTGTAGAAACACTGCCAGATCAGACTGGAGCCTGGTGCAGCCTTCGGGCTCCCCAGACCCCAGTTGAACCGTCCAACCCATGCTAGCATGGAAAGCGGGTGTTAAACGATGATGATGATGATGATGATGATGATGATGATGATGATGATGATGATGATGATGATGAAGAGAACAAGCTCAAACAAGCAAACAAAGACACACACACACACGCACGCACACACACACACACACACACACACGCACACTAAGAACTGATGGACTTCTTTCAGTTTCCATCTGTCAGATCCCCTTACAAGGTTTGGGTCAGCCCAGGGCTATAGTAGAAGACACTCACCTAAGGTGCCATACAGTGGGACTGAAACCAAAAACATGTTGCAGAGCAAGTTTCTTAACTACATAATCATATTTGCACCCATACACACATACATACATACATACACACATACATGCATACATACATACATACATACATACATACATACATACATACATACACACACGCATACATGCATACATGCATACATGCATACACATACATGCATACATGCATACAAGATACACATACATACATACACGCATACATGCTACTACATACATACATACATACATACATACATACATAACGCACACATGCATACATCATACAACATACTATACATACATACAACATACATACATACATACAACACATACATGCATACATGCATACATACATACATACATACTACACGCATACATGCTAATACATACATACATACATACATACAAACATACAACATACACGCATACATGCATACTACATACATACATACATACAACAAACACGCATACATGCATGCATACATACATACATCATACACGCATACATGCATGCATACATCATACATACATACATACATACATACATACATCACGCATACATGCATGCATACATACATACATACATACTACATACATACATACATACATACACGCATACATGCATGCATACATACATACATACATACATACAAACATACAAACATACACGCATACATGCATACATACATACATACATACATACATACACGCATACATGCATGCATACATACATACATACATACACGCATACATGCATGCATACATACATACATACATACATACATACATACATACATACACGCATACATGCATGCATACATACATACATACATACATACATACATACATACACACATACATGCATACATGCATACATACATACATACATACATACACGCATACATGCATACATACATACATACATACATACATACAAACATACAAACATACACGCATACATGCATACATACATACATACATACATACATACACGCATACATGCATGCATACATACATACATACATACACGCATACATGCATGCATACATACATACATACATACATACATACATACATACACGCATACATGCATGCATACATACATACATACATACATACATACATACATACATACATACACGCATACATGCATGCATACATATACTACATACATACAAACATACAACATACACGCATACATGCATACATACATACATACATACATACATACACGCATACATGCATGCATACATACATACATACATACACGCATACATGCATGCATACATACATACATACATACATACATACATACATACATACATACACGCATACATGCATGCATACATACATACATACATGCATACCCACACACACACATACATACATGCATGCATACATACATACATGCATACATGCATACATACATACTACATACATACATACATACACGCATACATGCATACATACATACATACATACATACATACACACACCCACACACACACATATATATATACATGCATGCATACATACAAACATACATACACACATACATACATACATACATGCATACATACATACATACATACACACTCACACACACACACACACACACATATATATACATGCATGCATACATACAAATATACATATATGTACATGTGTGTTATTTCCTACTTCCTTGTGATAGCTGTAAGCAAGTGTCACTGTTATACAAGCAACGTCCTTCATATTCAGTCTTCTCAATAAACATGGTTGGTCAGGGTGAAATATTATCTTACTTGAAAATAGGTGAGGGTTTGCAACAGGAAAGGCATCTGGCCATAGAAAATCGGCCACAGCAAATACCATCCAACCCATGCAAGCATGGAAAACTGAAAATAAAATGGTGTTGACGATGATGATGATGTATAGGCGCAGGAGTGGCTGTGTGGTAAGTAGCTTGCTAACCAACCACATGGTTCCGGGTTCAGTCCCACTGCGTGGCATCTTGGGCAAGTGTCTTCTGCTATAGCCCCGGGCCGACCAAAGCCTTGTGAGTGGATTTGGTAGACGGAAACTGAAAGAAGCCTGTCGTATATATATATATATATATATATATGTGTGTGTGTGTTTGTGTGTCTGTGTTTGTCCCCCTAGCATTGGTTGACAACCGATGCTGGTGTGTTTACGTCCCCGTTACTTAGCGGTTCGGCAAAAAGAGACCGATAGAATAAGTACTGGGCTTACAAAGAATAAGTCCCGGAGTCGATTTGATCGGCTAAAGGCGGTGCTCCAGCATGGCCGCAGTCAAATGACTGAAACAAGTAAAAGAGTAAAGAGTAAAGGTTCTAATGCATTAGTAAGTTCCTGGGTAAAGTTTAGTGTGAAATGATTCAGAAAAGAGCTGAGAGAGCAATGATGAGAGCAATGTGTGGTGTGAAACTATTGGATAAAAGGAAGGCTGAGGACTTGATGGGGATGCTGGGGATGAAGGAATCAGTGGAACAGCTGGGAAAGGTGAATGGGGTGTAGTGGTATGGACATGTGTTGAGGAGGGATGAAGATCAGGTTCTGAGGAGAGTGCTCGAGTTTAAAGTGAATGCTCCATGAAAGCGGGGCCCGACCTCAGAAAACGTGGAGGGGACAGTAGAGGAGGAGATTGGGAGGGTTGGCTTGAGGATGGAGGATGCCCAAAACCAGGCGAGATCGCGGGATGGTGTGAGAGCAGTTGCTGTAAGAGCGAGGTAGATCCAGCCACACCCGTTAACAAGGACAAACCCAGATTTTAAATATTGGAACTCATCATTATCATCATTCTTGTACAGTCTTTTAATAATAATAATAATTGTGTACAGTGCTCAGGTGCACTACAACTCATCTAAAGTGTATATATAATCAGGTGTAGTTTCGGCGTATTTTGGAAAGCATGAGGGCCTTAAAGGATGCAGTGTCATGGCAGTCAACAACTGACGCAGGCAGTTTATTCCATGCTTCAGCAACTCTGAGCGTGAAAAAATGTTTCCGAAAGTCATGGGAGCTGTGTTGTTTTCTGACTTTGTAGGCATGTCCACGTGTGTTGGACACATGGAGATCAAAAAGGTGTTCAGTGTTGTTGTTGGTGAGGTGGTTGATAACTTTGTGGGTGTTTACCAAGTCCATCGCCAGATGCCGGAGCTTCAGTGAATCCATATTTTGTTGAAATATCACAAGATTCAGTTACCATGTGAGTTGCTGAATTACATATTCATATAACTCCCACCTGTAAGAAAATAAAAATGCTAAAACAAAAACGATGGCAACTAAAACAGTGACGACTGCCTTATGTTTTCAACTTATTTTTAATTATTATCACAGGTATTAATACTATATCTTTTTATGACTTACTAATTTGTTTGTCATTTCAGTATTATCTTTTTACAAAAGTTTAATCTGCATTCCATTATTCTGGCAGGTATTAATGATTTTCAAAGCCAATTATTTCATATATAAATGATTTCTTTGCTGAGCAGATTTTTAGATTATATTATAAGCTGTACTTTAATTCCATTATTAAATGGAGCCATCATCTCTCTATATATATAAACGGCAAAATGTCTGTCTGTCTGTGTGTCTATCCTTTATATACAAATCCACAATTTTTCATTTAGAGGGCTCGCACTTTCTATGGTCATTCGAAACTCTCTAAGGGTGGTCGTGCACATCTTTACATTTCCTCAGTCACCCTGCAAAGCCATTAAACAATCAATAGAAGTGACTTTTTTGTGAATTTTCTTTCCAAATCCCAATCAAAATGCCCGAAACTTGATACGCTAATTGAATGCCTGCTAGCTGTATGTGATTGGTCGGAGATTTGGACAGTACTTGCATGTATGTGCGCACGCACGCAGCTGTATATGCATGCACTAGCACTATGACCCGGTGTTGCCGGGTCATAGTGCTAGTTTAATATATTGGATTTTAAATCTTTCCATGAAATTTATTTATATTGTCTATTAAATATTTTACTCTTTTTATTGTCTTTTATATGTTTTGGTGATTGGATTGCAGCCTTACTGGGACACTATCTTGATCAACAAATCGACCCCATTGCTTCTGTTTTTTAAAAAATGGTACTTATTCTATCAGTCTCTTTTGCTGATTCACTAAGTTACTGGGATGTAAACAAACCAACACATGTTATCAAACACATACACAAAGACTCACGCATTTATATATTTGTGTGTGTTTGTGTGTTTGTGTGTGTGTGTGTGTGTGTGTCTGTGTATGTGTGTGTGTGTGTGTGTGTGTGCATATGTGTACACATCATCATCATCATTTAATGTCCGTTTTCCATACTAGCATAGTCTGGATGGTTTGATAAGAGCTGACCAGCTGAAGAGCTGCCCAAGCTTCACGTCTGTGTTGGCATGGTTTCCCCAGCTGGATGCCCTTCCTAATGCCAACCACTTTACAGAGTGTACTGGGTGCTCTTATGCAGCACTGGCATGAGTGCATTTACATGACACCAACACAGGTGCTTTTCATGTGGCACCAGCACCCACAAGCCTGCAAGATTAGGAATGCTCAGCTGAAGAAGGTTGCAGGGTCATCCCTCTGAATGCAAGGACAACCATGTTTTTACTTAGCTTGTTGTATCTTCTCAAGCGACCTCATGTGTACCGTTGGCAATTTTTTTCCCTCTGTCTTCCCTTCTCTGGATCTTTCCTTCTCCTATGTTTCCGACGAAGAGCTCCACTCAAAACGTTAAACCCTCCTTCTTCCCTTCTTTCCTGAGCGTCCAATAATACTATATTTGTTCCATGTCCTCACGTTGTTGTGTTTTTTTTGTACTTTCTTGTTTGGATTAACTTTATATGTATATATACATGTATATATATATATTACATACATATAAGAGGGATGACCACTAAGTGGACATCCATTATGCTAGAAGTCGATCCCCTATGGTCTTACCACTAAGAAAGAAATGTTATCAAGAAAATTTGCAATTAATCTGTATATTTTGTATCTTTTCATTTGTCTTGCTCACTTACATTCTGGCATTTGCTAAATTTTCTTGAGAACATTCCTTTCTTAGTGGTAAGACCATAGCGGGGCAAGATTGGCTTTATTAAAACTGAACATAAAAACAAATACTGATGTGTGTGTGTGTGTTTGTGTTTGTCTGCCATTCCCCCCTGCTTCCCAGTCAGTGTTGGTTTGTTTACTTCCCTATAACTTAGTGTTCGGCAAAAAAGACTAACAGAATAAATACCAAACTTACTAAGCCTTAAAAAAAAACAAAAAAAAGCACTGGGGTCAATTTGTTTAACTAACCCTTTAAGGTAGTGACCCATTATGCCCATAGACCAGTGACTGAAACATGTAAAATACAAAAAATAAAAGATAAGAGATAACCCAGACCATGATGTTCAGAAGTAAACTTCTCAACTATACAGCTGTATAGATTCTTTTTCTTCTTCTTCTTCTTCTTCTTCTTCTTCTTCTTCTTCTTCTTCTTCTTCTTCTTCATCTTCTTCTTCTTCTTCTTCTTATTATTATTATTATTATTATTTTCCTTCTTCTTCTTCTTCTTCTTCTCCTCCTCCTCCTCCCACACCCACTCCTCACCCCTCCTCCTCCTCACCCTCCGCCTCCTCCTCACCCCTCCGCCTCCTCCTCACCCCTCTGCCTCCTCCTCATCACCACCACCACCACCACCACCACCATCAACATCATCATCATCACGATCATCATCAACAACAACACCATCAACGTTTAACATCTGCATTCCATGCTGACATGGGTTGGACGATTTGACAAGAGCCAGTCAGGTGGGAAACTACCCCTGGCTTCTGTGTCTGTCTTGGCATGGTCATTACAGCTGGATGCCCTTCCAAATGCCAACCACTTCACAGTGTGGACTGGATACTTTTTACACGATAGGTGCAGGAAAGTTCTTGGCTTTAAGGGTTTCACAAAAGTCTGTTTGGAGATCCCAACCTTCTGAGTTCTTCTACAGGGCTCAGAAAAGCTCAAGTTCTGTTGCATTAAATGTGTGAATCTGAGAGGGGAATATGGTGAATAAAATTATAATCAACCAGTCTTCTTGTACTTTCTTTTACCTAACGCTAAGAACTTTCCAGCAGCTTTTCACATATATAATATTTATAGCTATTGGTGCTCCAGCATGGCTGCAGCCTTTGAGCTGGAATGTATGAAAGAATGTGTATGTATGTGTGTGTGTATGTGTGTGAGAGAGAGAGAGTTGAGGAGAGAAAGAATGAGAGGGAGAGAGACAGAGAGACAGAAACAGAGACAGACAGAAAGATACACATATATATATATTACATTTCATATTGATATAGTCATATATTCAAACTATATATTTCAGATATCCTATCGAATCACTTCTCACATTTGCCATGAACTATCACGAAACATTTAATAACAGAATCGACATCAACCTTTCTTACCAAAATTATGTTTACATTTCTTTCAGTCAACACGTGCACACACACACACATACACGCACACACACACACACGCATGCTGACAATGTAATCATGACGAAGAAATCAAGTTCATTACCAAGGTGTTCATTCAGGCGTGTCTAATATTCTGACACAACCAATTAAAATCCTTCATTTTGATGAGAGATTCTGAAGAAGTCAATACCCCCATTGCACCCAGCTTAATATTTAGTTAAGGACATTAAAGCAATCCCTTGCAATATTAAACTGATGATTCATTAGAAAACATGAGCAAATTAATAAAAATTTGGTTCAAGCTGTGTCTCGATGACACTATGCATGTGTTTGCTCAGTGTGCTTGTGTATATATTTTTGTATCTATATGTGTATATGTACACACACACACATACACAAACACGCATATATAATATTAATATATATATATATGTATACACATATATGTATTCACACACATACATAGGCGCAGGAGTGGATGTGTGGTAAGTAGCTTGCTCACTAACCACATGGTTCCGGGTTCAGTCCCAATGCGTGGCACCCTGGGCAAGTGTCTTCTACTATAGCTTCAGGCCAACCAAAGCCTTGTGTGAGGATTTGGTAGAAGGAAACTGAAAGAAGCCCGTCGTATATATGTACATATATATAACGGGAGGTTTACGAAAATAAACAAAAGACGAAGGCAGGTGGAGTACAAACAAACAATGTATTAGTATGGCGCTCGGGAATAGAAATAAAACAACTCTTTTACGTTTCGAGCCTACGCTCTTCAACAGAAAGATACACAGAAAAGAAACAAATAGAGATACAAGGAGAGAAAAAATTGCGTGTGGGGGCTAACGATCCAATATGTATATATATATATATATATATATATATATATAAACATATATATGTGTGTGTATGTATGTATGTGTGTGTATATGTTTGTGTGTCTGTGTTTGTCCCCCAACATCACTTAACAACTGATGCTGGTGTGTTTATCTCCCTGTCACTTAGTGGTTCGACAAAAGAGACCGATATAGTAAGTACTAAGCTTACAAAGAATACGTCCTGGGGTCGATTTCTTCGACTAAAGGTGGTGCTCCAGCACGACCACAGTCAAATGACCGAAAACAAGTAAAAGAGTAAAAGATACATACTTTTCATTATATATATATATATATATATATATATATATAAATGTGTGCGTGTGTGTGTATTAGAATAATAAAGAGAAAGTTCTTGGTACAGTATTATATGTTTTTGAAAGAATGAGTAGATATGGCTTTTTTGAGGGGATAATTTTTAATTTAATTTTAGTAATGTTTACAGTGAGTTTCTCTGATATGAGTTTTAAACTTAAAGTAGCAGTTTTCAAACTGAAAAATGTGTTTTACTGGTTGCTTAAATAGCAAAAGATCTTTTTCTTACAAGAATACATACAAAAAATATACATAAACAAGGGAAAAGAATATATATATATATTTATTTTTTTATGCGCCCTTTTCAAACCTAACCAGGCTCATAGTCCCAGTCCATCACAGCGTTACTCAGGAAACTGGAAGAAAGAGTGAGAGAAAGTTGGGGTGGAAGAGTACAACAGAGTCACCACCAACACTTGCTGGAGCCTTGAGGAGCTTTAAGTGTTTTCGCTCACTAAACACACACAACTGTGAATCAAAACCGTGATCCTCCGACCACAAATCTGCTGCCTTAACCACTGGGCCATTGTGCCTCCACACACACACATATATATACACACACACTTATGTTTACTTATATACACACATATACACACACTCATATATATATATATATATACAGTGATCCTTCAAATATCATGGGTGTTACATTCCAAAACCTCCGACATAATTAAAATCTAAAAAGATATAAATTCCTATCGGATGCAGAAACCCACAATATACTGATGAGTCCACGATATAGATTTTCATATATTAGCCAGGAAGAATTTGTGATGTACTGAGTGCACAATAGGTGAACCACAACGTAATGAGAGCACGATAGGTGAGCTGTGATATGGCAAGGGATTACTGTGTGTAAATATATATATATATATATGTATGTATGTATATATATTCTTTTCCATTTTCTGTGTATATTCTTTTGTATGTATAATTGTAAGTAAAACTCTTTTGCTATTTAAGCAACCAGTAAAACATACATTTTTCAGTTTGAAAACACCTACTTGAAGCTCAAAACTCATATCAGAGTTACTCACTGTAAACATTATTAAGATTAAAATTAAAATTATCCCCTCAAAAAAAAAACAAAAAAAACAAATAAAACATATCTACTCATTCTTTGAAACACACAAACACATATATGTGTATATATATATATGTGTGTGCATGTGTGTGTGTGTGTGTGTGTGTGTATGCACACGCATATGTATATATTTATGTATGTGTGTATTTTGTGTGTATTTAATTCTTTAAGAGAAAGTTCTTGTTACTGTCACAGTATTTGAAAAAAAATGTTCTCTAGGAATTAAAAATTATCTTAAAAAACGGTTTTTCAATGGAACAGATTAACACAAACCTGATGGGAGATATGAAAAAATTTCTTCTAAGTGCTTTCAGCTGTCATCGGTTCTTCAGATATCTGGTATAAACAAAAGTTTTCTGTGCCATACTGTTATATTGTGTTTTGGTTGTGGTTGTCAGAATTTCTCGTTTAATTTCAGATTAAGGATTTTTATGAAGTATTCTTATTTTGTGTTTTTATAAGTTTTCATTTTCTCCCTCTGTTTGAAAAAGGGAAATATTTCAAATTTTCTGTTTACATAAATGTTTATATGTTCATCTGGAACATTCCTAACAGATGGAAGGAACACTGTTTTATTATTTATGCATCCTGACTCATTCCATTAATTTTGTTTCTGCTTGACCATTTTAGTTTTCCTGGTATTGTGGACATATAATGCAGTCAATTAGTTGTTTTTTTTAATTTTGAAATTCATATTTACATTTACCTTGAAATATTTTTCAGTTCTAGAGTTTTTTCACAATCACAAATGAAAGTTTACACATTTCATTACTGGTATAATTTCTTTTCACAATGTAAGTCTGACCTTTGTTAAGAGCCTTTTAGGATTTGATGGTATTTTTCATTGTTAATTATTCATGGTTCTTTTATAGTTTAATGATTGTTGTAGAAATGGCTTTTTCTCTTAATAGAGGATTCATGGCAAAATCTAAATTTTTGAGTGTTTATCTATATGTATTACTTTAGAGAGGGGATCAGTTATAATAATCATTTTCCTTAATTTTCAAAATCTCTAAAAATGGTGTGTGCCTGTCATACAATTCCATTGTGAAATTAATTGATTCCTGAACATTATAAATTCTTGAAATCTTGAGGGATCCTGCTAGAAAAATACATCTTTATCCAGTTACCTATGGCAGCTGAAAGACACCAACGCCCATATTGGCTGAATGTAGGCATGCAATATGAATTCATAGCTAATCATATAAATGTTAATTTACAGAATTAATTTCCCAACTTCCAACTAACATATTGCAAATGGAAAGGTTGCCTAATGTTTTCTGTAATGGTATTTAAATAGGCGGCGAGCTGGCAGAATCGTTAGCATGCCGGACAAAATGCTTAGTGGTATTTCGTCTGCCATTACGTTCTGAGTTCAAATTCTGCTGAGGTCGACTTTGCCTTTCATCCTATCGGGGTTGATAAATTAAGTACCAGTTACGCACTGGAGTCAGTGTAGTCGATTTAATCCGTGTGTCTGTCCTTGTTTGTCCCCTCTGTGTTTAGCCCCTTGTGAGTAGTAAAGAAATAGGTATTTAAATAGCACATTACCACATTATTTAGGAGAAACAGGACAACTGATGTTGGTTTCTTTACTTTCCTGTAACTTAGTGGTTTGGAAAAAGGAGACTGCTAAAATAAGTACTAGATTTTGGCTTATGTACATGCTTGCTTAAGCACTGGGATCCATTTGATCGACTAAAATTTATTAAACAAGTGCTCCAGTATGGTCAAAGCACTGACTTGAGGATAAAACATTTTATACTTTGCTGTTAACAATCATGAAAACTGCTGTTAAATTATAAATCCACATGAATAATCCAATATATTTCATCATCATAATTATACATTTTAAAACATACACACATAACCTTTCAGTCACTAGTTGTTAATGTTGTTTTAGCACCAGGTTAGCTCTGATTAAAGGCATTCCATCTTTGACCATCCCATTTTTTTTATTTTTCAGGCAGCATATCCTGGACTACATTATCCAATGTGTCTTTAAAAAATAATAACAAAAAAGACAGGTAGGGTGTGAGATGAGGGCTTTAAAAAACATGAGATCCTTAAATCCTTAAAAATGTTTTAGCCCGAAGGCCACGGCCATGCTGGGGCACCACCGGCTGATGGTTACATTTGGAACATGTTATGGCCACACTTGGAATGATTTGAAAATGACTGGATGGGTATGGTTTGGCATGCTTAAAAAAAAAATAAAAGAAACAGACAGGATGGTCATGTTTGGAAGGCTTTCAAAAAAAAAAAGACAGGATAATCATTGTTGGAATGCTTTTAAAAGTTGGATTTATCATAGTCAGAACATGTTTAGAAAATGTGTATCTTTGCATATACATGTGCACATATGCACATCAAAATGTACAAATGCTGTGCATATACACACACACACTCACACACACATGCACACACACTCAAATATACATATATATACATATGTACATATATGTAGGTGTGTGTATATATATATGTGTGTGTGTGCATATATAAATATATATATATATATTATATCTATATATATATATAATGTCTATGTATATATATATATATATATATGTATGTATGTATGTATATGTGTATATATATATATGTGTATATATATATATATATATATATATATAGATATATATATATATATATATATAAATATATAAATGTATATATTGTATATATATGTATATGTATATATTATATATATGCATATATATACATATGTATTTACATTACATACATATATATGTATGCATGTACATATATATACATATATATATATATATACACACACATACAAACACACACACATACACACACACACACCACACACACATGCATAAATAAAAATCATGGGTGTTTTTTACATTCACATTTCCATATTTCGAAAGTCTCAGACAGAATTTATTGAGACAGATTTAAAAAAAAAATTAATGGCTACTCTTCATGTCACCAATCTTCATTTGTTTTGAAGCAATGTAATATTTCTCCTGGGCAAGACATGTTTACTCAAAAGATAGGAATTGGACACAACTTACATGACATCAAGGCAAAGCGATACGAATATATGCAGTTACACACATACACAACTGGTTTCTTTTTAGTTTCTGTTTAACAGATCCTCATACAAAGATTTCGCTGGCCTAGGGTTGTAGAGCAAGACAATTTCTGAAGGTGAAATGCAATGGAACTGAACATAACTGAACCCCAAAATATGTTATTGAGAAGCAAACTTTTTCACCACACGGCTATTAATGTATACATGCATGCATACATACACACATAAATATATATATACACCACACACACACACACACACACACACACACACACCATACACACACACACACTAATTCATACGTATATAAATATATGTTTGCATATATATACTACATATACTATACTTATATATATTTATGTATATATATATATTTATATATACATACACACATATCTATATAATATATATGATATATATACATATGTATATATATATATATATATATATATATATATACATATACCTACATATATATATACCTACATATATATGTATTTATATGCATACATACAAACGCACACACACACACATACACAAATATATATATATCATAACTTTGTTTGTGATATTCTGAATAAATATATAATAATATAATTTTGCTTACACTTTTTTTTTATTTTTATTATTCGTGTTAATCTTTAGTCAGAAACTGATTCAAAATTTGATTCCGCTTAATGATTGGTTTGCATGCTTTCAGAAAATAAACAGAATAGATAAATGAGGTTGATCAAGCCTGAATAAAATATAATAAGTCATTGAAAGATAAGATTTAAATTCAGGCTAGGTTTAAGTTGTGTAGAATATATATTTTTTTTCTATTTAAGATTTTATTGCAAAATAAAAATGTATAAAATGTATATAGATTTTTCACAATATGAAATTAACCCGGTAATATTATCTGCTATTTACCTTAGTCTTTAAATCAACTAATTCCCTATTTCAAAGAATTTATAAATTTGCCTTTCATTGAGGTTATATTTGAGTCGACTTTTGAATTTTTTATATGGCTTTTAAGAATAACTTTAATATAAAACTAGTTTGTTTCAACCCTTTAGAATTGGAATTTTTGAAAAGTTAAAATTTTCCATTATGTAGCTTGTTATTCTCTTTAAATGAAAAATTTTTCTGGTTGAAATACACCGAAAAATGGCGACACAGCAGTTAAAAAATCGTAAAAAATAGGGATTTTCATAGAAAAAAAGCACCTTTTTTATGTAAATAATTTTTGGTGTTAACATGGTCCGATTTGAATTTTATCTTCTACAGAATGAAGAGCAAGCCTTCTTCTATCATACTCTCAATTTTGGTCAACTTGCACCAAAGGGTCCCGGAGGAGATAGCGTTAGTTGAAGGCTACCAAACCTGCCACACACAGACAACTTCAGCTTTATATTTATAGAGATTTACTCATTAACTCACACGACACCCTTTATTTTCTAGTATCTCATGATTCTATAGCAGGGATTCTGAACCATTGTTTTATCTAGGGACTCCTTTGACTTCTATTCTATTCGGGTGGATCCTCATAGGAAGTAGTTTTATAGATGCAGCTATCAAAATTCTTATCTTGTTTATCACGCCTTCCCTTGTGTAGGTTGGACTATGTAAAACCTGAGAGGAAGTAACCTAGCTGTTTCTTACAATAAATACATTTGAAACAAAATTCTTTCATGGACCCTTAATGAACTACTGTGGAACCCGAAGCATGGAACAAACTGCCGGCATCAGTTGTTAGTTGTCGGAGCACTGCATCCTTCAAAACTTCCATGCTTTCTGAGATTCGCCAACACTACACCTGATTTTCTCCCCTCCATACACACACAAGCATGTATCTGACTCATACATTACATTACTGCATGTACTTTATATGCACTTTCTGACAAGTTGTGGTGCACCTGAGCACTGTATACAATAATTTCATTATTATTATTATTATTATTAGTTTGCTTGTGTGTAGCCCCAAAACTCTTACATTGGCCCCCAGGGATCATCTGGACCCCAGTCGAGAACCACTGTTCTACAGGATACAACAAAATAAGTGTAAATGAATTTTATGGTTTGGCTCTTTTGAAATGTTATTTTTTTATTTGTATTGTTTGTTTTCCTATTTATTAATGTATTTGTAAATAAACCGATTAAACCACACCTTATTCAGTTTTGAAAATATTGCACACCTGAGAAGAGTTGAAGTATGAACTTCGAAATGGTTGATTCTGTCACAGAACCAGTTTTCTACTAAAAAAAAATAATAAATTAAACAGCATGCTATAATATGAATAATGTTGTATTAACTGAACCGACAGACTGACAGATAGAAATTCCTTGGTTTTGTGGTATACCTCGACTGTCAGTGCCGCCTCGACTGCCAGCGCCGCCTTGACTGGCTTCCATGCCGGTGGCACGTAAAAAGCACCATCCGAATCGTGGCCGATGCCAGTACCGCCTCGACTGGCTTCCGTGCCAGTGGCACGTAAAATGCACCAATCCGACCGTGGTTGTTGCCAGCCTTGCCTGGCACCTGTGAAGGTGGCACGTAAAAAGCACCCACTACACTCACGGAGTGGTTGGCATTAGGAAGGGCATCCAGTTGTAGAAACATTGCCAGATCAGACTGGAGCCTGGTGCAGCCTTCTGGCTTCCCAGATCCCCGGTCGAACCGTCCAACCCATGCTAGCATGGAGAACGGACGTTAAACGATGATGATGATGGATATGTTCTGAGTTCAAATCCCCTACAAGAGTCAACTTTACATTTCATCCTTTTGATCGCATAAAATTCCTATATAAAGGAGAAATGAAATCAGTCATACTGTTCCACTTAAATATCTGACCTATACTAATTGTTAGAAGTTATTAGCATGTTTCTGAGAAGTGTGTATCCATATTGTAAACATCAATAATGTATTGGAAAGTATTTTCAATTAAGGAAACACAATTACCTCCCTTCTGTTCACTTTTTTCAAAAATAGAAAAAACGTTCTCAAGTATTACATAGATAACTTCACTATAAATGCGTTAAAGTGTATGTGTATTTGTGTGTGTATATGTACGTGTGTGAATGTGAGTTATATGGGGTTTAATTATTCATTTCCTTATGTCTGTCTCTATGCATGTATGAATGTTTGCATGTACATATATATGTCTGTGTTTCTATCTACCCTCTACCTATCTATCTTATGTATGTATGTATGTACATGCAATTACAAGCATGCATTTTTCTGTTTAAGTGTATATATATATATATACACACACACACACACACATACATGCATACCTACATACATACATACATACATACATACATACATACATACATATATACATACATACATACATCATCATCATTGTCGTTTACCGTCTGCTTTCCAGGTTTGCATGGGTTGGACGGTTTGACTGAGAACCGGCAAGCCAGGAGGCTGCACCAGGCTCCAATCTGATCTGACAGTGTTTCCACAGCTGGATGCCCTTCCTAGTGCTAACCACTCCAAGAGTGTAGTGGGTGTTTTTTACATGCCACCGGCATGGGTGGTGGGGCAGTCAGGCGGTACTGGCATTGACCACGCTGCATACATACATATATATGTGTGCGTGAGTGAATGTGTGTACATACAAATGCGGATGCAAAGACACACACACACAGAGGTAGATATGAAGGTGGCGAGCTGGCAGAAACGTTAGCATGCCGGATGAAATGCATAGAGGTATTTCGTCTATCGTTACGTTCTGAGTTCAAATTCCGCCAAGGTTGACTTTGCCTTTCATCCTTTCGGGGTCGATAAATTAAGTACCAGTTACGCACTGGGGTCGATGTAATCGACTTAATACCTATATCTGTCCTTGTTTGTCCCCTCTATGTTTAACCCCCTGTGGGTAATAAAGAAATAGGTATATATAACAGGCTTCTTTCAGTTTCCATCCACAAGATTCAGTCAAACATTTGGTCAGCCTGATGCGTTAGTAGAAGACACTTACTCACAATGCCATGCAGTGGGACTGAACCCAGAGTCATGTGGTTGGGAAAGAAGCTTCTTACCATACTGCAACACCTGTGCCTGTATGTATATTTATGTGATTATGCATACATGTTTGTATGTATGTGTATGCATATATGTACATACATATATATATATATATATATATATATATATATATATAAATAAAAAATAAATGTGCCCTTTTAAAGCCTAGCTAGGATCATGGGCCCGGTTTCCCGGTTTCCATGGTGTATGTGTTCCCCAGGTGGATGGGATGTCAGTCCATCGCAGCATTACTCATTTTTGCCAGTTGAGTGGACTGGAGCAACATGAAATGAAGTGTTTTGCTCAAGAACACAACGCATCGCCCGGTCCAGGAATCGAAACCACAATCTTACGATCATGATGCTGAAACCTTAACCACTAAGCCACGTGCCTCCACTCACACACAAACATATACATATATGTATATATATATATATATATATATATATATATATATATAATATATTATATATATATATATATATATATATATCTCCATCTATTTATCTATCTATCTCTTTCTCTCTCTCTCTCTCTTTATATATAGTATATATATAATATATATAGCTTAGCCAAAACAGAATAACTACCACACTTCAAAAAAAAAAACAAAAAAAAATAATAAGTACGTAAGCACCGAGGCCGATCTTTTCGCCTAAAACTCTTCATTGCGTTGTTCCAGAATGGTTGTAATTCAACGACTAGAACAAGTAAAAATATATACTTATAATAGTTTCCTTAAAATATCTATCTACCTTGCGTTTCCGCCGAGGTGGACTTTGCCTATCATCCTTTCGAGGTCGATAAATTAGGTACCAGCTAGAGTCGATCTAATCGACTGGCTCCCCTCCCCCCGCAAAAAAAAAAAATTTCAGGCATTTTGCCTAGAGTAGAAATCTCTACCCAGAGTAGAGAGTAGAAATCTCTGATTTTGCGTTCATTCACTAGAAACAACTTGCTCATTAACATTGCAACAGTTATCTCCCTTACACACTTCTATCCTTACAATACAGATACGACGACTGAAACACACACACACGCGCATGAAGATACTAAGAAATATCTCTACAGATATAATTTGCACGTGCGTGTCTGTGTGTGCGCGCGTGCCTTTGTGTGCAGGTGTACGTGCACCTGTGTGTGGTCTGTGTGGAAACATTGATGACTGATCCCATATGGCGAAGCTTCTGCCTTGAAGACTTTTTGCAGTTTTGCTGAGTTAGGAATATGTTTCATTAAATAAAAACATGCCATTCTTTATTTATCTATTGTATACACACACACAAACATATATATATATACACACACATTATATACACACATTATTTATATATATGCATTTATAGGTATATACACACACACATTTGCATATATATATATATATATATATATATTATATATATATATATATATGTATATATATACTCTTACTCTTTTACTCTTTTACTTGTTTCAGTCATTTGACTGTGGCCATGCTGGAGCACCGCCTTTAGTCGAACAAATCGACCCCAGGACTTATTCTTTGTAAGCCTAGTACTTATTCTATCGATCTCTTTGCCGAACTGCTAAGTAACGGGGACGTAAACACAACCAGCATCGGTTGTCAAGTGATGTTGGGTGGGGACAAACATATACACACACAAACATATACATATATATATATATATATATATATATATATATATATATACACGACGGGCTTCCTTCAGTTTCCATCTACCAAATCCACTCACAAGGCTTTGGTCGGTCCGAGGCTATAGTAGAAGACACTTGCCCAGGGTGCCACATAGTGGGACTGAACCCGGAACTATGTGGTTGGAAAACAAGCTACTTACACATACATACATATATATATATATATATATATATATATATATACCTGTGAAGGTGCGTGGTTTGGTGATTAAGGTATCTGGGTCACAATAATAAGGTTGTGAGTTCAGCTTCTGGCGATGCCTTGTGTCCTTGAGTAAGATTCTTTATTTCATGTTGTTCCAATCCTATCAGCTGGCAAAAGTGAGTAGTACTTGTATTTCAAAGGGCATATAATAAGCGTAAGAGTGGCTGTGTGGTAAGTAGCTTGCTTACCAACCATATGGTTTTGGGTTCTGTCCCACTACATGGCACCTTGGGCAAGTGTCTTCTACTATAGTCTCGGGCTGACCAAAGCCTTGTGAGTGGTTTTGGTAGGCGGAAACTGAAAGATGTGTGTGAATATGTTTGTGTGTCTGTGTTTGTCGCCCCACTAACATTGCTTGACAACCGATGCTGGTGTGTTTACGTCCCTGTAACTTAGCGGTTCGGTGAAAGAGACCGACAAAATAAGTACTAGGCTTACAAAGAATATGTTCTGGGGTCGATTTGCTTGACTAAAGGCGGTGCTCCAGCTTGGCCACAGTCAAATAACTGAAACAAGTAAAAGAGGTAAAGAGTAGATAATATATATAATATAATATATATATATATATATATATATATATATATAGATATGCGACCTCTATGATGTTCTCCTTTTGGAAATCTTGGTCCTTTTGTCTGAAGCAATTGTCTGAGAATATGAAATATAAACTTATTCCCTTTTCACATCGAGTCCACTTCATTTAGTTCATTTGATGAAATTTATTAAACTCTATTTAATAAATTAAGTCTGATGTTGATTGTCTTCCCTTCTCTGGATCTTTCCTTCTCCTATGTTTCCGATGAAGAGCTCCACTCGAAACGTTAAACCCTCCTTCTTTCCTTCTTTCCTGAGCGTCCAATAATTCTATATTTGTTCCAAGTCCTCGCGTTGTTGTGTTTTTTTTGTGCTTTCTTGTTTGGATAACAATTATATATATATATATATATATATATGTATATATGCATGCATGTGTGTGTGTGTGTGTGTGTGCCACATAAAATGCACAGGTGATGGTGCCTTGTAAAAAGCATCTAGTACACTTTGTAAAGTGGTTGGCACAGGAAGGTCATCAAGCCATAGAAACCATTTCAAAACAGTCAAAGGAGCCAAGCTTGGCCCTTGAGCTTGCCAGCTCCCATCAAACCATCAAACCCATGTCAGCATGGAATACAAACATTAAATGATGATGCTGATGACGACGACCAAGATGTGTGTAAGAAGGGCTTTCACACAGATTTTTTTTCCCCAAATGTGTTTATTTTGTCTCTTAAATCCAATTTGCAAATTTAATGACTGGCACCTGTGCCAGAGGAGCACTAAGAGCACCATCCGACCATAATCGCTGCCAGAGTAGCTGACTGGCTTCTATGTTGGTGGCATCTAAAAAGCACCATTCAAATGTGATCATTTCCAGCATCATCTTACTGGCACTTGTGATGGTGGAATATGAAAAATATTCGAGCAAGGTCGTTGCCAGTGCCGCTGGACTGGATCCTGTGCAGGTGGCATGTAAAAAACACCACTTGAGCATGGTCGTTGCCAGTACCACCTGACTGGCCCTCATGCCGGTGGCACATAAATCCACCCACTACGCTCTCAGAGTGGTTGGCATTAGGAAGGGCATCCAGCTGTAGAAACTCTGCCAGATCAGATTGGAGCCTGGTACAGCAATCTGGTTTGCCAGACCTCAGTCAAATCGCCCAACCCATGCTAGCATGGAAAGCGAACGTTAAACGATGATGATGATGATGTTGGACACAGATATATTTAAAGGCAGTGTGTTACATATCCCAGTGACCCAATAATTACAGGTATAAACCTGGGCTTGTAATCTGGATAGAGCAGTTGTAGATTCCTCAGTGTAGATATTTTGTTTTTTGCTGATCTTTAGATTTATGTTAACTTCTGATTTGACAGCTGATATGTATGTATGCATGCATGCATGCATGTATGTATGTATGTATGTATGTATGTATGCAAGTATGTATGCATGTATATGCTACACTTTATTCAGAAGGAAGTGGTAATCTGTGCCTAAGTATTCCCTGGCCCTCCGAAACTGTTGAAACGGATGCAATTTAAGTTCATTTTTAATTCCAGCTTATTAGAAAAACATGGTGGGAAAAAACGTAAGAACTGGAATGATACTCCGAAAGGTTATTGCTTTTACCGTTTTAGGGCAGGAGGATTTAGCATAGAGGTTGATGCAGGGTTATGAGAATTAGAGATATTGTAGTAGTGATGAGAGGAGCAGCAGAGTGAATAGAGTATTGAATAGATGCCCTAGACAATTGGCCAGTCCTAATGATCAGAATCTCTTATGATAGCAAAGAATACAGAGCATTTATGGGTCAAATGTTGTTATTAGTTTAACCCCAGGTCAACTGTAACTGTATATATGTACGTGTGTGTATGTATATATATGTATATATATATATATATATATATATATATGCACATACATATATATGTGTGTGTGAGTGTGAAGGTGCAATGGCCCAGTGGTTAGGGCAGCAGACTTGCAGTTGTAGGATCGCAGTTTCGATTCCCAGACCAGGCATTGTGAGTGTTTATTGAGTAAAAACATTTAAAGCTCCACGAGGCTCCGGCAGGGTGTGGTGGCGATCCCTGCTGTACTTGTTTGCCACAGCTTTCTCTCACTCTCTCTTCTGTTGGCCTTCTCACATAGCTAACGAGGTGAAACAATGCAAAGCGCATTGTGACCAGCGATGTGTAGCAACATCTGATAGCCTGGTCGGTCACGGTGATATATATATATATATATATATATTTAAAAGAGTCTTTAACTCTTATTTCTAGCAGTACATATGCTTTGGCACCTTCAGTCACATTGCCAGTGGAATAAACTACATTTAGTGATGAAAGAAAAATTTTTTATGGTATTTTATTGGACTTAGCTGTTGATATACATACATACATGCATACATACATATATATATATATATATATATATATACACACACACACACACACACACACACATATATATATATATTATATATATATATATATAATATAATATATATATTAATACATAATAGTTATGGGAAAGAATATGGTTAATCAGAAATTCTCTGACAATGTTAAGGTTTGCACTTAGAAGTGTTCAAGTGGAACTTGAGACAAAAGATAAGAATATATGATATGAAGAAACATAAGACCAGGTAATTTAATCTGTGAACATGACTACGATTTCAAATGAATTTCAAGAACGGCTCTATACATGACACATTAAAAATATATAGATACATAGACATTTTTTTTAAAAAATCTATAAACAAGTAAATATATTAAAAAAATATATATGTAAGATAAAAGATTAAAAAAAATTTTAGAATTAGACATAAATATATTAAAACATACATGTATACATAAATATGTTGAAGAAGGTTAGAAGTAGTGATGAAATCGAAATAAAAGATACTAGGAGGAAATAAATTAAAAGTCAGGATAGCTAAAAATTGTTAAATTAGGGTACCAATGATCATTTCTAGATTTCTGGTAAAAATAAGGGGATATAATACCCATTATTTAGCAATTCCTCCTTCTTCAGGGCAATAGGTTTAAAAATTTGCAAGTTGACAATGACTAACTAGTACTAGAGGCATGGGTGGAAAAAGAAACAGAATTAAATATATTCCAATATATGTATATATATATATATTCCAATATATATATATTCTATATATTCTCTCTTGCTGAACCACTAAGTGATGGGGATATAAACACACCAGCATCGGTTGGCAAGTGATGTTGGGGGGACAAATATAGATACACAAAAATATACATTATGTATGCATATATATATATATATATATATATATATATATACGACAGGCTTCTTTCAGTTTTCGTCTGCCAAATCCACTCACAAGGCTTTGGGTGGCCCAAGGCTATAGTAGAAGAAACTTGCCCAAGGTGCCACACAGTGGGACTGAACCCGGAACCATGTGGTTGGTAAGCAAGCTACTTAGCACACTGCCACTCCTGCGCCTATGTATATATATATGTGTGTGTGTGTGTGTGTGTGTGCGTGTGTGTGTGTGTGTACTAACAAACTAAGGAAATGAATATCCTTCAAAGGAGTATGGGTAAAACATCTAATTCACATTACAGACAATGTAGATATTTATTCTTTATATATATATATGTATATGGATATATATGTGTGTGTATATATGTGTGTGTGTGTGTATGTATGTATGTATGTGCATATATCATCATCATCATCATCATCATTTAATATTCTTCTTTCCATGCTGGCATGGATTAGATGGTTTGAATGGGACCTGGTAAGCCAGAGAGTTGCACCAGGTTCCAATCTGATTTGGCATGTGTTTCTACAGCTGGATGCCCTTCCTAATGCCAACCACTCCGAGAGCGTAATGGGTGCTTTTTATATGTCATTTGCTTGAGTGCTTTTATGTGCCACCGGCATGAGTGCCAGTTACTTGATATTGGTATCGGTCATGATTATGATTTCACTTGGCTTGACGAGTTTTCTCATGCATAACATATCACCAAAGGTCTCAGTCACTTCGCATCACCTCCATGAGGCCCAGCACTCAAAGATCATGCTTCACTACCTCGTCCTATATCTTCCACAGATTCCTTCCACAGTTAGAGATTGGCACTTTATACAGCTGTCCTCATCCATACACATCACATGGCCATACCAGCACACTCATCTCTCTTGCACACACACACACACACACATACATGTATATATGTATATATATATATATATATAGGCGCAGGAGTGGCTGTGTGGTAAGTAGCTTGCTAACCAACCACATGGTTCCGGGTTCAGTTCCACTGTGTGACATCTTGGGCAAGTGTCTTCTGCTATAGCCCCAGGCCGACCAATGCCTTGTGAGTGGATTTGGTAGACGGAAACTGTCGTATTTGTATATATATATATAAGTGTGTGTGTATATGTTTGTGTGTCTGTGTTTGTCCCCTAGCATCGCTTGACAACCGATGGCTGTGTGTTTACGTCCCCGTCACTTAGCAGTTCGGCAAAAGAGAACCGATAGAATAAGTACTGGGCTTACAAAGAATAAGTCCCGGGAGGTCGATTTGCTCGACTAAAGGCGGTGCTCCAGCATGGCGCAGTCAAATGACTGAAACAAGTAAAAGAGTAAAAGAGTATATATATATATATAATACACGTGTGTGTGTGTGTAATGTATGTTTATTGCATTGGTAGAACTCATTGAAGCTCTTTCTTAAACTGTATTTGAACTTAGACTGCATTTTCAAATTTCCAGAAGTATTTTAGGATAAATTTTCTTTATTCAAGTCTGTCTATCTTTTGTATTTCTTATGGGTTAAATCCAAGCAGAAATCAGAATTAAATAAGTTATTAGCTGTTAAAATGTTGCAGGGATTTTTTTTTCCTGGAACAATCTGTACATATATATTTATACATATATAAATATACATGTGGGTGTGTGTACGAGTGTGTATATGTATGTAATTATCTATACATATGTTTGTGTGTGCATGTATATATGTATATATTATATATATATATATATATATATATATATATATATATATATATATATACATACATATATATATATTCATATATATATAATGTATATATATATAATATATATATATATATTATATTATATATTATATATATATAAACGCAACATACATGCATATATTTCTGAATTTATTACCTATAAAGCTAATATAAATTTGTATCCTCTGCTTTACATACTGAGTTTGTATCTCTCATTTCTACTACCCAACTTACACACACACACACACACACACACACAGACACAACTTTTTCCTTAGATTTATTCTCTCCCCGAAAATCTGTTCTTCATTGTCATTTTAGACAACTGCAATAACTTATATAGTCATATCCACACCCTAATTATTCCATACATTGAGGAGCCAGGCATTAGAACTCTTACAAATAAACATACATTATCTATCTATCTATCTAGATATACATAATATGTATATACTATATACATTATATATATACATATATACATATATACATATATATACATATATATATATATATATATATTAATATATATATATATAATATTATATATATACATACATATATATATATATATATATATATATATATAATATATATCTATATATATATGTATGTATATATATAGTATTTTGTATATATATTACTACCTCTAACAGATATTGTTCGGGCATGTGTCTGAGATGTTATCAAGAATGATGGTGTATGGGTTGCGATGAACAATTCAGCAGAGAAATGTCGATTTCATGTAAATATTAACAAGGCTGTCCATGTGCCAATGTGGGGGTTCTGTGGCATGATACATAGCATCCCTTCAAAACCAATTCCTGATGAATTTCGTTGATAAAATGGGATTTTTAGTGTGTTGACACTCTGGAATGTTTTGCATGATTTAATATCATATCTTTAAATTAAAGGAACTGACTGAATAAGTAAATGTCTTCCGACTAAGACATATGAAATATATCTACATGTATTTGCACACACACAGACATGCATTCATACACATGCATATATTCAAATATATGCACATTTACACAAGCCCATAAATACACACAGATCAATATACACATAGAAATAAATACACACACACACACACACACAGACACTTAGACACAAACACATACCCACACACACATACGCACACACATATATATTCATCACAAGAGAACCATCATACACACACACACACACATACACACATATGCATGCACACATAGACATGCACTTATACACATGCATACATTCAAATATATGCACATTTACAGAAGCCTGTAAATATGCACATATATTTATACACACACACACACCACATCTATATACACACAGAAATAAATACACACATATCTATACACACACGTACACACACACACATACGCACACACATATATATTCATCACAAAAGAAGCCATCATACACACACACAAACACATAACCACACACACATACACACACACATATATATTCATCACAAGAGAATCCATCACACACACACACAAAAATACACACAGACATGCTCTCATACATATACATACATTCAAATATATGCACATTTACACAAGCCTGTACATACGCACATATATGTATACACACACACACATCTATATATATATAGAAATAAATACA
>NC_043010.1:7741572-7744072 GCF_006345805.1 Octopus sinensis | reverse complement strand
ATTTCAAGATATTTTATGTAATTTTGGTGAATATATCTGTTAAAATGAGATGTCAGTATTATTTTCATTTTTGCGTAGTTTAGGTGGCAGTTTATTCACCATACTCTGTATATATATAAATGTGTGTGTGTGTGTGTGTGTGTCTATACATACATATATATTTATACAGTTAATCCAAACAAGAAAGCACAAAAAAACACAACAACGTGAGGACGTGGAACAAATATAGTATTATTGACGCTCAGGAAGAAGGGAAGAAGGAGGGTTTAACGTTTCGAGCGGAGCTCTTCGTCGAAACATAGGAGAATGGAAAGATCCAGAGAAGGGAAGACAGAGGAAAAAAAATCGCCAACGGTACACACGAGGTCACATTTTGATATTTATACACATACATGTATATATGTATGTATATATATATGTATGAATATCTATATATGTATACATACATGCATACACACACATACACACACACATATACATGCACACTCAACTGTTGCATAAGCAGATGCAGGCATGGATAGACATAGATGTGGATGCATTGTTATGAAGCTTGCTTCCCAAATTATGATTTTAGGTTCAGTCCCACTACAGGGCAAGTGGGGCATCTATCTTCTGGGTCAACCATAGCCTTTTGAGTGAATTTTGGAAATGGAAATTGAAAGAAGCCCATCATATATGTTTAGCTCTATGTGTGTGTGTGTGTGTGTGTGTGTGTGTGTGTATGTGTGTGTGTGTATGTGTGTGTGTGTGTATGTATGTGTATGCGTGTGCATATGTGTGCCCTTGTCTTCGTATTATGTGATAGTTGTAAATGAGTGTCACCGTCTTATACAAGTATTAGTGTTTGGTCTTTAGTATCCTGGTCATGGTATCCTGGTTGTAGTATGCTGGTATGGGAGTTCCACGATTTTAAGGAATGTGGAACCACCTCTTAGCCGTTATTGTTCCATGGTCTACTTGGACCAGGAGTGGTAGCTTTGGGCTAGCTAGCATGTCAACTAAGTCCTGCCTTACTTTCTTCCTTCATCAAATCCAGAACAGCGTCCATTCCAGCATCTAGCAGCAGCCCTGGTCATACTTCCTCTGCGTCTGTTTGACATTTGGCAACAATTTGAGTGTTTTGTGCAACTATTAGCAACCACAGGACAAAGCCAAGTAGGCTGGCTATTGAAAGCACCCCACTACATACTGTGGGTGTAGCAGCTTGTCCCTGACCCCTGTCATCCTGGATCTCCTCCTTGCCATTGGACCAGTTGCACATAAGTTGTGCAGTGAAGGATTGCATGCCCTTCTCATCACTGGAAATAACATTCTGCACAGACTGTGATACATCACTGATGTGAAAAACATGTCTAGCCATGGGGAAATATTACCATGCTTGAAAACAGGTGAGGGGTAGCGATAGGAAGAGGACCCAGCTGCAGAAAACCTGCCTAAGCGAAACTCCTCTGACCCATGCAAGCATAGAAAAGTAGACGTTAAATGATAATGATGATGATGATGTGTGTATATAACAAATCAATTCCATCTACCTGTAACCATATTTAGTTGCTTTTCTGTTCCTTTTTATTATTATTATAGCATTTGTTTCTAGATATTCAATAATTTTCTGGCATTTTCATTTTTGATAACGAACCTTTAGTATCTAATAACACCTAGTAGATATATCACCGTATTAGATAAATCTATATCTATTCTACTATAACACAGTCTACATGATCATTTTATCCAACATGGTCTTTTCTATGGTATCTTAAAATGTTTCTGCTGTTACAGATGGTTTAGTTTTAAGAGATCTTCTTCAACACTTTACTCTGTTTCGAACAAATTCAAGGCACACGAAGACTTTTTACAATAAAATCTCCACATATTTATTCAGATATTCTCACTGACCAGTTCTGGCACATTTTTCTGACTGTTACAGTGCAAGCAGTAAATTATTGATCTTGCCTTCCTTTCTTATACACATTCCATAGCTTCATGCTGTCGTTTTAAACCATAACTCGTGCACGTAGCTAGCTACAATATTGGTTCAATTACACAGTGGTTCCATGAACCAATTATTTTGATAAGAATTAGAATAATAACAGAAATATCATCCGCAAAAATGCCACTTATAGCTTATGAGACATCTACAAAGATTCTTCCATGTCAGCTGTGCAACTTGAATTCAACATTACTAGAATCTTATTATAATAAATATTGTCTTTTAGTGCGAGAAATATAAATTATAAGGCAGACTATATGTGGACATTTAGGATGCTAGAAATAGCTGCTGCATTTTCTCACACTTAGGTTTTGGGAAGAAAATGACAAAACAAGAAGAAAAAACATGCATAGGACAATGAAGATTTTTTATACGTACAAATAGAGGGTTGGTCACTACTGGCACCACTCTGATCATAGGTCTATTGAATTGATACAGACCTGGGGTTAAACAAGAACAATGCGTACAAAGTCATCCTCTCTAGAACAGTATTTAGTGAATGCAAGAAATATA
>NC_043010.1:7731572-7739072 GCF_006345805.1 Octopus sinensis | reverse complement strand
GCTCCAGCATGGCCGCAGTCAAATGACTGAAACAAGTAAAAGAGTAAAAGAGTAAAAGAGTCTGTATACACATACTCATATACAATATAAGCGTGTGTGTGTGCGTTTGTGTGTGTGTGTATTGTTTGTGTACGTATGTGTATTTGATTTTATTATTTCATATGCTGGCCTGCTATAAAACGTCTTTGAAAATTCGTTCAATTATGCGAGGCCTGGTCGGTGACACGTGTATGCACGGTTCACTTTGCAAATTACACTGAACCAAACACAAAAATCAATCGACCCTAATGACAATATTTAATGCATTTTTGGAGCTTAACTTACGGCATGATGTTTTTAATTTCATCACACTTTAGTATAAATATATATATATATATATATATATATATATATTTGTGTATGTGTATTTGAATAGGGCTATATATATATATATATGTGCGTGTGTATGTATATGTATATATACATATTCACACACATTCACACACACACACTGAAGCGCACACACACACACACACACATATGTATATACATACATGCATATATACTAATATATAATGAAATTAAACAACATAGCATAATTTGAGCTCCAAAATGCATTAAACATTATCATTAGTGTAGATTGTTTTTCATTATAATAATACACACACACATACACACACACACACACACAAACACACACACACAAACACGCGTGTCTATATATATATATATATATATATATATATATATAAGGAGGTTGAAATGAATGCAAAGGAAAATTGTGTCTAATACCATTATATTAGGCATTTCATTGATTGAATTTTATCCATTAACTTCTTTTAATAATGAATTAGAAATCATTAACAATATATATTAGATATATTAGTAATTAATATTCACTATTTTACCACAGATAGGCTCTGCTAGTCTTGCTTACATACTAAGGAAACATTCCTTGTAGCTGCATATATGTACTGCAGTTTTTTTTTGTTTTTTTTAAGTGCAAATTTCATTCTCTTATTTTTTTTTTGCCTTGTTTCTAAATTTATAGAATATTCTTAAATAACTTCTCAGTATTTTTCTCTTGCTGTTTAGCCACCAATCAGACTTAGTTGCACAATGATTAAAGAGATTTCAGCTAACACCCATCTCAAAAAATTGCTGGCCTTGTGCCTTAATTTGAAATGATCATTTTCAGGCTTGGTTGTGTGGTTAAGAAATTTGCTTCAGACCATACAGTCTCGGGTTCAGTCACAATGTGTGGCACCTTGGTTAAGAGCCTTTTACTATAGAATCCTATCCTTTTCCTGGGTATTGTGTGTCTAGGTGTCACCACCATGCTTTTAAGATGTGGAATGTAATTTGAGGGAAATCTGGTAACTCTTTCTAAACAACCCCACTTATAATAATAATGATAATGAAATTATTGTATACAGTGCTCAGGTGCTCCACAACTTGTCAAAAGTGCATATAAAGCATATGCAGTAATGTACAAATGTCTGGAAAGTGAACAGTGTATGAGTCAGATACATGCTTGCATGTGTATGGAGGGGAGAAAATCAGGTGTAGTGTTGGCGAATCTCAGGAAGCATGGAAGTTTTGAAGGATGCAGTGCTCTGACAACTAACAACTGATGCCGGCAGTTTGTTCCATACTTCAGCAACTCTTAGAGTGAAAAAATGTTTCCGAAAGTCATGGGCGCTGTGCTGTTTTCTGACTTTGTAAACATGTCCACGGGTGTTAGACAGGTGTGTACTGGCATCGATCTAATCGATTGCCCCCCAACCCCACCCCAAAAATTTCGAGCCTAGAGTAGAAAAGAATATGATAAATACCAGAGCAAGAGTGTGATCAGGCAGAATTGTTAGTATGCTGGGCAAAATGCTTAGCAGTATTTCATCTGCCTTTATGTTCTGAGTTCAAATACCACTGAGGTCGACTTTGCTTTTTCATCCTTTTGGAGTTAATAAATTAAGTACAATTTGAACACTGGGGTCGATGTAATTGACTTATCCCCTCCTCCAAAATTGCTAGCTTTGTGACAAAATTTGAAATCAATATAAGTATCTGTCACATGCTAGGGTAGATTTAATCACTTATATTCACCGCCATCTAGTGGAGTAGCTAATAGTAGAGTTAGGGGAGCAACTGTTCCCACCAAGCACATTTTTCAAAAGTGGTGCCTTTTCAACAATTTTTTAAAACCATACAGTTACCTATATTAGTAGTTTTTAAGTTTCATGCATAATGAGATCGTTATTGAAACATGAAATTAATGAATGTAGAATACAATTACGTATATTATAACTGACTAGCAGTATTGCCCGGCGTTACTCGGGTTTGTAAGGGAAATAACTATATAAGCATTTTTAGAGAGTTACTTCCCTTATATAACCCGAGCAAAAATCATTAAAAATGCGGAAAAATGATGGTAAATTTTAATTTAAAACCCTAGACTCATCGTAGACACGCGCTAATACCCAGAAGGGCTCGATATGAATCACGACTATAAGATACCCGCTTTTGGTTACACTGCACCGCAAAATGTGGGAGTAGTTAGGAATCTAAATCGGAGGAGACAGAGTCTCACACACACAACTTCAATTTTATATATAAAGATGAGATATTTCATGTAATATAAGAGAAAGGAGTTAAAAATTGCTTGGTGTGTGTCACAGTGCCTTGTTATATATATGCTCACTCCTATTAACTTTAAAACCTTGCTACACATCAGCCTCAACCCTCACATACACATGCATGCACTGATAAAACATTACAGCTTTGCTGTAAATATTAGAAAACAATATTAAATCATTTACTTGATGTAACATTAATAGTTTGGGGTTCACATCCCTTAGGGACTCACTTTTCCTTTCATCTATCTCGGATAGAAATGTAAAATTTTTATGTGGTCAGTTGACCTTTTAGAAATAGTTGCCTAATCTTCCTACTTTCACACTCAAACCATCATAAAAAGGGAACCGTATTGAATGATGTAATCCTTAATATATTAAATTTGGAAAGAAGATGGGGTGGTCATAGTTGGAATACCTTGGATCACGAGTCTATTTAATCAAAGCTGACTTGAAGCTAAGCCACAGCAGCAGCTACTACACACTCATATTAAAAAAATACAAGCTGATCATGCCTTTGGCTCTGTTGTAAAGAAATTCACTTCGTGACCGGGCGGTTTTAGGTTCAGTCCCACAGTGTGGAACTTTGAGCAAGAGTCTTCAACCACTATATCTTCAGGCTGACCAATGCGTTGTGAGTGAATTTACTCAGAAGAAACTGTGTGGAAGCCTGTTGTATATTTATATTTACATACATGCACACACACATATACACATGCACACACACACACATGTATATATACGACAGGTTTCTTTCTGTTTCCGTCTATCAAATCTACTCACAAGGTTTTGGTCAGCCTGAGGCTATAGTAGAAGACACTTCCCCAAGGTGCCACGCAGTGGGACTGAACCTGGAACCATGTGGTTGGTAAACAAGCTACTTTACCACAGAGTCACTCCTGCACCTATATATGTATATATATATATATATAGACATGCACACAGACTATCACTAAATGATGTGTCTTGCCAAAGGACGCAGTATACCACCTGGTCCAGGATTGGAACCTATGACCTTATGATCATTAACGACCATGAATCCAACACCCTAACGACTAGGCCACACGCACACACTTAATAAGTATAGTAATCCCACGACTATAGTGGGTGTTAAGTTCTAAACTCCACTGTGATAGGGGAAAATCTGAGAAGTGGAAACAATACTGTACTCTCTCTCTTTACTCTTTTACTCTTTTACTTGTTTCAGTCATTTGACTGTGGCCATGCTGGAGCACCGCCTTTAGTCAAGCAAATCGACCCCAGGACTTATTCTTTGTAAGCCCAGTACTTATTCTGTCGGTCTCTTTTGCTGAACCGCTAAGTGACGGGGACGTAAACACACCAGCATCGGTTGTCAAGCAATGCTAGGGGAACAAACACAGACACAGAAACATATATACACACACTTATATATATATATATATATACATATATACGACAGGCTTCTTTCAGTTTCCGTCTACCAAATCCACTCACAAGGCATTGGTCGGTCCGGGGCTATAGCAGAAGACACTTGCCCAAGATGCCACGCAGTGGGACTGAACCCGGAACCATGTGGTTGGTAGCAAGCTACTTAACACACACCCACTCATGTGCCTACTGTATATTTTCCAAAATTATTTTTCATAATTTGTATATATTTATTGTATTATAAACGCAAAAACAACACCACGGTGGAATCTACGTAAGCTTAAATAATAAACTGTGATCGGTGAACCATGATAGGTGAACTGCAATAAGTGAACCACGATGTAGCGTGGGATTACTGTATTCGACAGCGTATATTTTATTTATTGATTTTCTCATCACTTGTTATAAAAATCTTTGCTTCACTAATAAAAATTTAAATATGTTTGGAGTTGTCTCCCATACTTACTGAAGCTACAAAAATTTATTGAGCTAATATTTTTTTTTTATTATTTACCTCATAATTATTTCTTATTAGATTTTTAATGCTCATTACATTATATATTCTTAATACTGATTTAATTGCTCTAAAATACCGGGTGGGCGAAAAGTCACACACCAAAACAATTGACATTATTTACTTCTTCTTCTTCTTCTTCATCATCATCATCATCATCATCAACAACAACAACAACAACAACAACATGGAGGAGGCACGCTGGCAGAATCATTAGTATGCAGGGCAAAATGCCTAGCAGTACTTTTTGTCTGCTGCTACGTTCTGAGTTCAAATTCAGCCGATGTTGACTTTGTCTTCCATCCATTCGGGTGTCAATAAATTAATTACCAGTGAAGCACTGGTGTTGATGTAATCAACCTACCCATTCCTCCAAATTTCAGGCCTTGTACTTATAGTAGGAAGGACTATTATTATTATTATTATTATTATTATTATTATTATTATTATTATTATTATTCAGTAGTTTTATTTTTATAGTGTGCTTTCACTTCACTACCGAGTGCAGCTCTGTGTGCCTTGGGTATGTGCTGTGGTTTGTTGTGATGCTCTTATGGTTATTGTATGGAAAGTGTTCTGCGTAGGATGTGTGCAGTGCCTAGTAGTGCAATTTTCTGTATGTTATATGTGTTTGTAAGTCCTGGTGTTTTTGTTATGTATTTGTCTGAATTTTTTTTATCATGCCTAATGCACCTACTATGATAGGAATTGTTTCTGTTTTTAGATTCCACATTCTAGTTACCTCTATTTCCAGGTCTTTGTATTTTGAAAGTTTTTCCATTTCTTTTAGAGACACGTTGTCATCTGCTGGTATTGATACATCAATTAGAAAGCATTTTTTTTTCTTCATGATCTCTGACAAATATATCTGGCCTGTTGGCCTTAATTTCTCTATCTGTGTGTATCGGCATATCCCAGAGTATGGTTGCTTTCTCGTTTTCTGTGACCTTTTCTGGTGTGTCCCTATACCATCTTTTTTCTGTTGTTATTCCATAGTCTTGGTATAGCTTCCAGTGTATGGAGGTCCCAACTCTGTCGTGTCTGTGAATATATTCCTTCTTAGCCAGGACTGGGCAGCCAGAGACAATATGATTTATTGTTTCTTGTCCATCTCCACATATTCTGCAGTTACTTGTTATGTTTCTTTTCATTATATGTTTTTGGTAATTTCTGGTGGAGAGGCTTTGGTCTTGTGCTGCAATTAAAAATCCCTCTGTCTCTGCTTTGAGTCCTGACCTTCTCAACCATTGCTGGGATTTTTCTCTGTCTATTTCTTTTGCATTTAGTTTAGCCCAGTTATTATTATTAGTATTATTATTATCATTATTATTATTATTATTATTATTATTATTATTATTATTATTATTATTATTATTGAGTGAGAGAGCAGTGCATGCCATCAAAGTGACACTGGGGTAAAATATACAAAGCCACCATGACTACCCATCCTATAAGGGTAACCAGGCACCTGCATGACAACCATATGTGCTCGACATGGTGATCTCATATCAAGTTAAACAGCACATTATCTTGCAGGTGGGGCCCAGTTAGAATTTTCTTCATGTCGAGTAGCCCATCCTGCTCAAAAGGTCTCCGAATAAGGGTTGTGTAGAGATGTTGAACAAAACACCCATGTTTCCAAAGGTAAATTATCCAAACCCCAACGAATTCCTTTCAACACATGGCAATGATGCTCCCCCACTACTTCTGCTCATGATCAGTGATGCACATATCGTCAGCCTCTAAGGGACATGCTCAACTGGTTAAGGTTTAGCAATTGACAATCAAATCTATGGTATTGACCAAAATATTTGCTGTAGCCCATCTTTTATACCAAGACAAAACAATGTACGTGATAACACTTCCAATCAGTTAAGAGCCATGAGAGCCACTGTCTGGTACTGCATCAGGGCATTTATTATTGTTGTTGTTGTCATTATGTACGTGTGTATTCAACATTATTTTATTTATTGTATTCATTTTTAAGTGGAGGCACATGGCTTAGTGGTTAGAGCAGAAGACTTGCTGTTGAGGGATTGTGGGTTCAAATCTCAGACTGGAAGGTGTGCATGTTCACCATTACCTTCTGCCAGACCTAAGCTTCACTCGGCTCTGGCAGAAGGTAATGGTGAACTTCTGCTGACTCTTTCACCACAACTTTCTATCACTCTTTCCTCCTGCATCTAGCAACTCCCTTGCGATTGACTGGCGTCCTGTCCAAGTGGGGAACCTATACATCAATGAAACCGGGAAACTGGCCCTTATGAGCCAGGCATGGCTCAAGAAGGAACAAACATTCAATTTTAGAGAAATTGAAACATGCCTTTGACAGTTCTGGAGTGTATTGAAGTTATTTTGTGCTTGTCTTTTGGCCCACCATATATATTATAATGACAGTGAGAAATTACTTAGGGACACCATCTCTATGAAAGATAACAGCTAAGTTATTGCCATCAGAGAGTAATAACAAGAAAAAAATCTAATTAGGTAATAGTATTCATGGGGTGAAGAGAAAAAGGAAAATACATTAGCTCAATGACTAATAGACAACCATACTGGATAGCATAAGAGATGCAGGAGCATAATAGACAAACAGCAATTTTAGCTGTGTATATGGAGCAAAAATGCTTTAAGTGCATTAAAGCATGTAATATAAGGCTAACTTCACACATAGGGCTCTGGGATTGAGTTTTTTTTATACATTTTCGTTTTTGCATAAAAGTGCATCGTTTAAGCCATCAAATTATGGTAATAAGGATTTTAGTCTAATCTTGAAAAGCATAGAGGATAACTTTGGACATGTTCCTTCTTATAAAACCTCCTCTACAAAGCATAATTATCTTCACATTTGTCAGACTAGTGATATGAGAAACATTACATTGATGATTCGTAATAATGTGGGGGAGGTGGAACTCCATTGTTTGATGTTGAAGATTCAGTAAAACTGAATTACCTGCCTCTGAA
>NC_043010.1:7724072-7726572 GCF_006345805.1 Octopus sinensis | reverse complement strand
ATTTGCTTCTATCTAGAAATCAAAGGAAATGACTACTATTCCCTTCAAACTCTGTTATTGTGACCTGGACATCAATGGTTTCAAACTGACCAATTTTCCATTACATTTCAGACAGATTCAGTCCTGATTTGCTGAAGCAGAAATGTTACAGCAAATATGCTGTTCATTACCACAGATTTGCTTGTCAGTTGCTTGACCTTAACGACTTGAGCATGTCCCTTGTGGGGAGCATCATAGCTATATGTTAAGAGGGATTCTTTGGGGCTTGAATAAATGTAACAAAAGCAAAGTTTGAAGGAAACAGTAGCCATTTTCCACAATTTTTAGGAGTAAACAAACAGGAAATAAGCAGGCACAGGAGCGGCTGTGTGGTAAGTAGCTTGCTTACCAGCCACATGGTTCCGGGTTCAGTCCCACTGTGTGGCACTTTGGGCAAGTGTCTTTTACTATAGCCTCAGACTGATCAAAGCCTTGAGTAGATTTGGTAGACAGAAACTGAATAAAGCCCATCATATATATATATATGTATATATATATATGTATGTGTGTGTGTGTGTGTGTCTGTGTGTGTGTGTCTTTGTGTGTGTGTGTGTGTCTGTGTGTGTCTGTGTGTGTCAGATGACTTGAATAAGTAAAAGAGTAAAGAGTTGCTACCCAAGCACAAATGTCATGTTACACAAAGTAATTTCTGTTGAGTTTGGTTTTTCACTTGATTTACACTAAAATTGCTACGTTTAAAATTAGACTCAGTTTTCTTCTATCTTGTCTAGTTTTTTCCTACAGCTTACTCTCTGAATAAGCACACATGTATTGTTTGACAATAAGTAATAGGGTTAGTCAGTTGCTTTTATTATTTTATTGATAATCATAATAGAGCATATGAAATCCATGATAGATCGTTAGCTCCTACACGCATTTTTTTCTCTCTTTGTTTCTCTCCTTGTTTTTTTTCTGTGTATCTTTCTGTCGAAGAGCGTAGGCTCGAAACGTAAAAAACTTGTTCTATTTCTATTCCTGAGCACCATACTAATACATTTGTTTGTTTGTACTCCACCTGCCTTCGTCTTTAGTTTATTTTCATAAAACTGCCCGTTATATATATATATATATATATATATATTTTTTTTTTTTTTGATTTTTCCAGTTTCAGCTAATGAGCTGTGGCCATGCTGGGGCACCGCCATATATATATATATATATATGATAGATCGTTAGCTCCTACACGCATTTGTTTCTCTCCTTGTTTTTTTTCTGTGTATCTTTCTGTCGAAGAGCATAGGCTCGAAATGTAAAAGACTAGTTCTATTTCTATTCCTGAGCGCCATACTAATACATTTGTTTGTTTGTACTCCACCTGCCTTCGTCTTTTGTTTATTTTCGTAAACCTTCCCGTTATATGAAATCCAAAGCTTTATAAGAGGCCTTCTATTGTTTAAAAAAATATATATATACATATTTACTTGAAGTGTTAACCACTACTTAATATTAAAAAGAAAAACTTACTAACATACTACAAGTGTATATAAACTTGAATTGATGATTATATACCACTGGGAAAAAGTTACACATGTAATATACATATGTGGGATATATAGGACACAGAAGCACACATGTATGCGCATGCACACACATACATGCACACACATACATGCACACATAATATGCATGCTACAAGCATACACACACGCACACAGACTTACATTATATAGCATCAAATCTGACAGTCATTTGTGTGATTTTCACTGCCCTCTGTGCATGATGATAAATATTTATGATCCTGTGAGGGAAAGATAGGAATCTAAAGATTTATGAGAAGGGAAAATGAATAATAAACTTCAATTTTTCAACCAATTCATACACTTTTCAAGTACAAATGACTATATTAATGCACGCACATGTGTGTGGGTGGGTGTGTGTGCAGGTGTGTGTGTGTATGTGTGTGTGTGCGTGCATGTGTGTGTGTATGTGTGTATGTATGTATGTGTAAATGTTTATGTGTGCGTGTGTGTGTGGGTGCGGGGGTGTAGGTGTGTGTGTGTGCGTGCATGTGTGTGTGTATGTGTGTGTGTGCGTGCATGTGTGTGTGTATGTGTGTATGTATGTATGTGTAAATGTTTATGTGTGCGTGTGTGTGTGTGGGTGCGGGGGTGTAGGTGTGGGTGTGTGCGTGCATGTGTGTGTGTGTGTACACAAGTGTGCAAGTTTTCTGTGTTTGTTTGTTTGTTTGTTTGTTTGTGTGCGTGCATGTATGTGCGTGTGTTTTGCCAAGTGAGAGTGTGTGTGTGCGTGTGTATGTGTATATGTGAGCATGTGTATGTGTTTGTTTATGCGCGTGTGCATGTGTGTGTGTGTCTGTGTGTGTGTTTTGCCAAGTGAGGATGTGTGTGTGTGTTTTGCCAAGTGAGAGTGTGTGTGCATGTATGTGCCTGTGTATGTCTATATGTGTGCATGTGTGTGTGTGTCTGTGCGTGTGTGTTTTGCCGAGTGAGAGGTTGGTTTA
>NC_043010.1:7714072-7719072 GCF_006345805.1 Octopus sinensis | reverse complement strand
GATAAATAGATAGATAGATATAGATACATATATATATATATATATATATATATATATATATATTATATATATATATATATATAAATGTATTCATACATACATGCATACATATATACATACATACATGCATACATGCATACACATCTGCACTGTCAGATGCTACTGAACGAGTTGTTAAGTGTCCCACCTGCAAGGATCTATGCTAGATGTGTTGAAACAATTGTCGTGATTTATAAAAATACTCATATCTTCCATCTTCCGTTTTTCATTTACCATAAATATATATATATGTATATATATATATATATATATATATATATATATATATAATATATACACGTGCACACACATACACACATATACATATGTATTATCTATCCTTCTTTCTGTCATCCTTTTATCCCATCCTTTTTGCACCTTTATCACTTTTTTTGACTTAGACAAACTAATGTAATAATTTTTGTCTTTTTCAGGACTCAATACTTAAGATTTTGAAATGTGTTGTGTCCCTAGCCTCCTTCCAGACCTGATAAGACAATCCTTTAATCCAGTGCTTTTCAAACTTTTTGCTGGAGCGGAACCCCAAGGAAACATTCCACTGGCTCGGGGAACCCCTGTGCAATAATTTAATAGTCTTATGCACACATATTTGCACAGGAGACTTAAAAATTACTACCGATTTTAGCAGTTTTGTAACTTCTTACGGAACCCCTGGACTGTACTGGCGGAACCCTAAGGTTCCGCGGAACCCTGGTTGAAAACCACTGCTTTAATCTATAGCTTTCCAGCTTTGATCATCTCAATTTTGAGTGAAGGGAAGAAGATATGTAGAACTACCTTGTCTAAATGTGTCAATCCTCTTTTCACTTTAGATGGTGAGATGTGTTTGAGAAACCTTTTGTTGCTATTTCTAGCAGATTCAGTGACCACATGGTGGACCTTCATTGGTTCATTTAAACAATTTTGATTTGAATACCTGTCATATAGCAAACAAGTAACAAACTTTAATACGATTTAATTAGCTTTAAATTTTCAGAATATGTAACATATGAGGAGAAGCTGCTATTTACTTTTAAAATTAACGAGCAGTATCGCCCGGCGTTGCTCGGGTTTGTAAGGGAAATAACTATATAAGCATTTTTAGAGATGTAAAGTATAATAGCCATCTCAATATGGCTAACCACAAAAGGGGGGGTTGTTACTGTAGCTTTTTACGTTCTGAGATATAATAATAAATTTTTAGAGAGTTACTTCCCTTATATATGCCAAAAATGCATTAAAAATGGGGAAAATTGATAGTAAATTTTTTTTGAAATCATAGACTCATCGTAGACGCGCGCTAATACCCAGAAGGGCTCGATATGAATCACGACTATAAGATACCTGGTTTTGGTTAAACTGCACTGCAAAATGTGGGAGTAGTTAGGAATCTAAATCGTAGGAGACAGACAGCACACAACCTCTCTTTTATATATAAAGATTTATCTTAATGCAGTGTTGAATATTTGATATTTACTTATTTCTGATATAAAACACTTTGATTTTTCTTTTTTTTTTTTTCTTAATTCTCTATTTATTTTCATCATGATTTATTTATTTGCCTTCTTCAGAAATACTCCCAGCCAGCAGCCAGATCATCAGCTGGTCGTAAAGATAAGGATGTGGCAGTTAGTTCCCCTTATTACCGAGAAATCACAAAACCTTCGCATGCAGATCAAAGCTGCAACAAAGGAAGAACTGATCATTTTGATGACCTACCAAGTATGTATATAATATCATGAAAATCACCTATTATCTATTAATGTGTGTGTATAGTAGCCTTAAATTTATTTAAGTCTACTCTTTCTCTTTCTCTTTTTCTCTTTTACCTGTTTCAGTCATTTGACAGCTGCCATGCTGGAGCACCGCCTTTAGTGGAGCAAATCGACCCCGGGACTTATTCTTCGTAAGCCCAGTACTTATTCTATCGGTCCTCTTTTTGCCGAACTGCTAAGTGACAGGGATGTAAACACACCAGCATCGGTTGTCAAGCAATGCTAGAGGGACAGACACAGACACACAAACATATACATACACATACATATATACGACAGGCTTCTTTCAGTTTCCGTCTACCAAATCCACTCACAAGGCTTTGGTCGGCCCGAGACTATAGCAGAAGACACTTGCCCAAGATGCCACGCAGTGGGACTGAACCCGGAACCATGTGGTCGGTTAGCAAGCTACTTACCACACAGCCACTCCTGCGCCTACGAGTACAAGTGATTATATAAAATTTTGCATGTATGTCTGTCTCTGAAAAGTTTTTTTTGATTGTGTGCAGTTTTTCATTTATTTGTATCATGTTACCTTGTATATTTTTTTTTTTAGTTTTTTTTTCATTTCCTTATGATGTCATGTGTGCAGATGTGGCTGTGTGGTTAAGGAATTTGCTTTGCATATACATGGTCTCAAGTTCAATCCATGCAACCTTAGATAACTTTCTTTTACAATTATTTCTTTACTACCCACAAGGGGCTAAACACAGAGGGGACAAACAAGGACAGATATCGACCCCAGTGCGTAACTGGTACTTAAGTTATGACAGGATGATTGTTTTGGAACTATCGCAATTTCACGCTTCTACATATGATGGACTTTTAGATTCTGCCAACCAAAAAATCTTTGGTTGGCTTGAAGCTATAGCAAAGATTCTTACCCAAGCTATTGCACAGTGGGACTGAACCTGAAACCACGTCCTACCATATGGCATCCGGGCGATGGTTTTGTGCTCAGTTCCAATGTTTGACACTTTAAGCTGGCTTCACAAATTCATTTTGAGTAAAATTTGGCAGATAGAGACTGTGGAGAAGCCTGTCAAAGAGAACCTACCTGTTCTCAGGTAGTAGACTTGATCTATTGTCTGATTTAACATTCATTATCAGACCCTTGGGTGCCTTTGGCAGAATCTGCTCTGTTGCAACCATATAAACCGTACCCCCAACAAAATATGGGTCCTGTTTTTTCTCTTTTGACAAAGCAATTAAAAAAACTGAGAAAGAGAGAGAGAGAGAATAATGTATTATATCTGAAAGTTAGCATCCCTTTATTTAGCTTTGCTATTCATCAACATTTGAAGATAGTCAGCTGCTATTTATTTTATTCCCTGAAAAAAGCACCCACTACACTCACGGAGTGGTTGGCATTAGGAAGGGCATCCAGCCGTAGAAACATTGCCAGATCAGACTGGGCCTGGTGCAGCCTTTTGGCTTCCCAGACCCCAGTTGAACCGTCCAACCCATGCTAGCATGGAAAGCGGACGCTAAACGAAGATGATGATGATGATGATGAAATATGGAAAACAAAGTTGTTTCTGGAGAATAATTGATGTCAGACAAAATGCCTGCAGCATTTGGTTGCTATATTTTATGAACTCCATTCAAAGTAAAACATGATGAAGATGATGATGATTCAAAGTAAACAAAGTAAATTGTTTAAAATGACCTGATGTTGCTCACCATGTAGTCACTGGGTCTGCTAAAAATAGCTGCAAAATGTTCCTCAAAAGCAACTTACCATCTAAAAAGAAAAGATGAAGGACACATTTAGATAATGTAGTTCTAGGTATCTTCCACCCTTCACTTAAAAAAACCAATATGGTCAAAGATAGAATGCTTTAGACTAAAGGTCTACCTTATCCAGGTTGGAAGGGGCTGGTAACTCAACACTCTTTAATTCTTCCAGTATTGGCAAAATGAAGTACCAGTCGTTTAATGGTTTGGTTTAATGTTCCTAAAAGGTTTTCCTAAACGTAAGTGAAAACTAACTCTTCAGCTATTTTTGCTTTTCATCTTTCTGTGGGTTGTTGAAGTAAAGAACTAAGATTGAATTCATATTCAAATAAAACATCCTGGATATGTATGATGTTAGAAGACTAATTTACCTTTCACTCTTCTGTGGTTGATGAAACAAAGAAGTAGTCAAGTACCGGGGTTGATATAATTTTCTTAACCCTTTAACATTCAAACTGGCCATATCCAGCCTAAATATTCTACTAGTTTTATGTTAAAACTGCCCAGATCTGACTACTCACACCTATCCTGCAATGTCATTCTAAATGTAAGCAATCACATCTTGAAAATCTCTTAGCTACAAGATAATGCATGATTATATATAGATAGCATGTGAATACATAAGCATTGCATTTGAGAGTGTGGAGATAAAGTGAACTGGAAGGAATGGGTCAGTGGTGTCAATGGCTGAGGGTCCCTACCAGAAGAGGAGGAGTGAACGAGGTCAAGTGAGTGGAAGTAGGACCAGTGTGGGACTTTTTGGCTTTGAGCAGTGGGAGCAGATGGACATGTGTAGACACATGAGCTAGAAAGGGCATTTGCTGTAGGTTCTAGCAATAGGTTAGATGGGTAGAGCACATCTCGGATGGACAGTTGGACAGTCAACACTACAAAGGAACTGAAGAGGGGGTTGAATTGCCCTTTGTTCCTCATATTACAGAATGCTAAAGAGTTAAAGAACATCTTAATTGTGAATGGAATTGTAATAGAGAACTGATACTAAATTTGTGTTTCAAACTTCCAGGGTTGATAAATCAAAAGTACTATTCAAGTCCTCAGGTCAATTGAATATTCCAATAAAGCATCCAAGATGTAAATGGAGTTTTAATAAAAGATGAAGATTTTACTCTTCATTCTTTACTTGCTTATGAAATAAGTATCTTCTCCTTAAATATGTGACCTTGTAAATGTTAGAAATAATTTAAGATAAATATATATCAAAGTTGATGCCATAAGAACATAAAGTAATTCTTTTTTGGAATAGTGGATCTTGAAGCACAGAAAATTATAAATAATGGTTTCAAATTTTGGCACAAGGATAACAGTTTCAGAGAAGAGGTAAAGTTGATTACATGGACACCAGTGCTCAACTGGTATTTATTTTATTGACCCCACCCCCAAAAGGAAGAAAGGCTAAGTCGATCCCAGCAGCATTTGAAGTCAGAACAT
>NC_043010.1:7689072-7706572 GCF_006345805.1 Octopus sinensis | reverse complement strand
GAATGGAGCTCCATCATTAGGAAAAATTTCATCTTCGTCCAAGTCTGGTATCAAGTTGTCCTTCGGCAACTGGATGTATTTGGCACTATTCAAATTACCATCAATTTTGACCAACTTTCTTGAACCATCACTTTTTATGTATCCCCAAAACATCAGACTCTTACCCCAAAACTTCACTGTTTTCGTTGTGTAACATAGGACATCTGACAAATTCTTGTTTATTAAAAAGTGAACTGATCTGTGTGTGGTGTTGCTGTTGTTGTTGTTAGTGGTGGTGGTGGTGGTGGTGGTGGTAACAGAGGCAGCAATGATGATGATGATAATGATGATGATGATGAAACAAGAAGGTGAAACAGTGGTGACAGCAGCAGCACTAGTGGCATCAGTGGTAGTAGTTGTGGCAGTAGTGGCTGTGACAGTGACAATAGCCATAGCAGTGGCAATGATGATGTTGATGAAAATGATGGGGATAAGGATCATGATGGCAATGTTGATGATGATTACTTGTATGTTTTGAAATTCATTTTGGAAAAATATCAAGAATTTGGAAGGATCTTAGTAAAATAGCTAACATTCTTTTATTATTATTATTATTATTATTATTATTGTGGGTATGCAGTAAGTAGCTTGCTTACTAACCAAATGGTTCCGGGTTCAGTCTTTGGTAGACGGAAACTGAAAGAAGCCCATCATATATATATATATAAGGCCGAGGGTGTCTTGGCATCACTCAGCAAGACTTTTGCTAGCCGCTCTCCAGCCATCTATTTAAAACTGTATACAGCTATGGTACGACCACACTTGGAAGTCGCATCATCAGTTTGGAACCCCTATCTTGCTCAGAACATTGACCTCCTGGAATCTGTCCAGAGACGTGCAACCAAACGCATACCCTCCATCAGACACCTACCATATTCTGAGCACCTTGTTTCCCTGGGCATGGATTCACTGAAGCTCCGGCATCTGGCGACGGACTTGGTAAACACCCACAAAGTTATCAACGACCTCACTAACAACAACACTGAACACCTTTTTGATCTCCATGTGTCTAACACACGTGGACATGCCTACAAAGTCAGAAAACAGCACAGCTCCCATGACTTTCGGAAACATTTTTTTCACGCTCAGGGTTGCTGAAGCGTGGAATAAACTGCCTGCATCAGTTGTTGACTGCCATGACACTGCATCCTTTAAGGCCCTCATGCTTTCCGAAATCCGCCGAAACTACACCTGATTATATATACACTTTAGATGAGTTGTAGTGCACCTAAGCACTGTACACAATTATTATTATTATTATTATTATTATTATTATTATTATTATTATTATTATTATATATAAATAAGAAAATGGAGGAACAAATTCATTTCGATCATCAACTTACAGATACTACAATTTCATATTATTTATTAATTATATAATGATATCCCATAGTGGGTTACCCTCATAACCCCTCTCTACTTTGTACTATATATATATCATCATCGTCGTTTAACGTCCGTTTTCCGTGCTAGCATGGGTTGGACGATTCGACCAGGGTCTGGGGAGCCAGGGCTGCCCCAGGCTCCAGTCTGATCTGGCAGTGTTTCTACAGCTGGATGCCCTTCCTAACGCCATATATATATATATATATATATATATATATAGAGAGAGAGAGAGAGAGAGAGAGATAATGGTGTCATTGAGACCCAGTTAAGTTCCAGGTTCGATAATATTGCAAATAAAGGGTTCAACATTGGTTCTATGTCAGCGTGTGTATATAAGATTTTTTTTTAATTAGATAAAAAACCAAGGCTGTATAGATATCAGAGCATTTATAGATAGAAGGTCTTACATCTAAGACCTTCTATCTATAAATGCTCTGATATCTATACAGCCTTGATGTTTTATCTCATTACACAAAAGATTTATATATATATATATATATATATATATATATATATGTGTGTATGTGTGTGTGTACATGTTTGTGTGTCTGTGTTTGTCTCCCAACATCGCTTGATAACCAATGCTGGTGTGTTTACATCCCCATAACTTAGCAGTTCGGCAATAGAGACTGATAGAATAAGTACTAGGCTTACATAAAATAAGTCCTGGGGTCGATTTGTTTGACTAAATGCAGTGCTCCAGCATGGCTGCAGTCAAATGACTGAGACGAATAAAAGAAAAAAAGAACTTAAAAAATTATTATTATTATTATTTTTATTATTATTATTATTATATTATTATTATTATTATTATTATTATTATTATTATTATTATTATTGTCATCATCAAGGTTTGACATATAACAAATAGGTCTCAGATGAAACTGTTATGGAAAGGTTTTAATTTGAATATGAACACAGTTGATCCTTTCATAACATAAAACCTGAGAGGTAGTTCTTAGGCAGAGATAAACCATTGACTGTGAGGAATCTTTATGGAATGAAATATTTAGCTGAGTACTTTTCCTTTCCGACATAAAAACAATGAAAACACATTTGCCTTCTTCATTCCATTTGTTTTATTCTAATTGGCGGACACAAATTGTTGATGTGATTGAGAAGAATGGTCATTTTGATAGAGTATTCCCATAGGACGAATGTATCATCAACATATCTTTCTACTAGATTGACCACATGTCATCAACTGAAATATCAAACCCTTTGATTGGTTGAATCTATAAGTGAGAGAGAGGGAGGGAGGGGAGAAAAGGAGGTGTGGGGGTAAAAGGAGGGTGAGAGAAAGAGAGAGAGAGACACTGTATTTCAATTTAAAATGGGTTTGCAGATGATATTGAATTAACTTTTCTGCAAAGTGATTTATTTATTAGATGACACATTCCCTATTGTTATTGTTGTTGTTGTTACTTAGTTCCATATCAGGCCTGACTGAACAGACATTTTGATCAAAGGTTTCCAAGCCATGGCCATTCCATTATTTATTTTTCTTTTTTTAAGACAGCATGATGTGATTGGAGGGAAACTGTGTTACTATTTCTTGTTGATGATGTGACCCCTTCGAGGCTTACTCGTTGGTTTGAATAAAGGCTTACTGTCTTTCCATGAGGTCAATGATTCAAACTGAGAAATTACTGCCTCACTTTACAAGAATGTCACCTAATACCTTTTATATGCTTCAATGTGTGGCCATGCTGGTGCACAGTCTTGACTAGTTTTTAGTCCAACAAATTGACCCTAATATTTTTTTCAAGCCTGGTATTTTTTTTTATTCTATCAATCTCTTTTGCTGAACTGCTAAATTATGGGGTTATAAACAAACTAGCACTGGTTGTGAAGGGGTGATGGTGGTGGTGGTAGTGGTTGTGAGAGGGGTGTGAACAAAGACTTGCACACACACACACATAGAGAGAGAGAGACAGATAGATAGATATGTATAGGCAGGAGGTAAAATACAAACCCAAAGACACACACTCACACACATGCACACACATACTCACACACACACACACACGCACACACGCACACACGCACACAAACACACACACACATGATGTACTTCCACACAGTTTCTGTCTACAAAATTCCTTCACAAGGTATTTGGTCAGGCCAGATCTGTAGCAGAAAACAATAGCCCAAGGTGCCTCATAATGGGATTGAACCCAAAACCACATGGTCACAAAACAAATTTCTTAATCACACAAACATGCCTACACCTCTTTGAACTTAATTTGCATTTTGAAATCAACAAGGGCAATTAGTTAAAAATATTCCCCTCTCAGTTTCTTGTATTGATATTGCCTTCAATGGGTTACCTGTTCAAACTGTCAACAGGGTCACACCTTATCTAATTTGATTCCAGCCAGAAGTAGATTTACTATTTAAAATGAAATGTAATTTAAACTAATTAAAACCTTCTTGTTCTTCTTGTAATTTTTCCCCTTGTCACCTCCGTCATCATCATCATCATCATCATCATCACCATCATCATCGTCATCATCATCGTCATCATCATCATCATCATGATCGTCATCATGATCGTCATCATCATCATCATCATCATGATCGTCATCATCATCATCATTATCACCATCATGATCGTCGTCATCATCATCATCATCATCATCATCATCATCACCATCGTCATCATCATCATCATCATCATCCTCATCATCATCATCATCATCATCATCATCATCATCATCATCAATATTATCATTCTCACTGTCGTTGTCATCCTCATCATCATCATCATCAGTATCAATATAATAAGCATTGGCATCGTGGTTAGCATCAGTAGCAACATCTGCATCACCATCGCCACCATCATCATCATCATCCTTGTGGAACTTTGACCCCCCACCCCCACTGCCTGACTTACTCATCTCTCCTCTTATCACCCATATTGTGTCCACCTTTCTACCTTAGGACTCCCACATTAACCTTTTTGACTATTTCTTTGACCCCAGAAGATCTTCGGCTTGGGATTCCTTTCTTGCACATTCCTTTACATGTTTCAGACATTTGACTGCAGCCATGCTGGAGCACCACCTTAAAAGGTTTTTTAGTCAAAGAAATCGATCCCAGAACTTATTTATGGAAGCCTAATACTTATTCTTTTGGGTTCTTTAGCCAAACCGCTAAGTTACGGGGACATAGACACACCAACATCAGTTGTCAAGCAATGGAGAGGGATCAAACATAGACACAAAGGCACACACACATAAATACATACATATGTATATATGTATATATATATATACTCTTTAACTTGTTTCAGTAATTTAGCTGTGGCCATGCTGGAGCACCGCCATTAACTGAACAAATCGACCCCAGAACTTATTCTTTGTAAGTCTAGCATTTATTCTATCAGTCCCTTTAGCTGAATCGCTAAGTTATGGGGATGTAAACACACCAACATCGGTTGTCAAGTGATGGTGGTGGGGACAAACACAGACACACAAATATACATACATACATACATACATATATATGTGTGTGTGTATGACGGGTTTCTGTTTACAAAGATCCATTCACAAAGCTTTGGTCAGCCCAAGGCTTTAGTAGAAGACACTTGTCCAAGGTGCCACACAGTAGGACTGAACCCAGAACCATGTGGTTGAGAAGCAAGCTTCTTACCACACAGCTACCTTCAAGAAAGAACACCAACAGTACCAATTTCCTTGGTCTTGGAGGAACTGCAGAAGGCAATGGATACAAAACATCCTTCCAGACTAATCTAAGCCTCTTCCCCTTATCTCCTCAAAGACATACAGTATCTCGAAAGAGTCCAGAAGCTGGCTACCCGCATGGTTCATGGTCTCAAGAATTTGTCTTATGAAGAAAGGCTGAAGACGCTCGACCTTTATTCTCTAGAAAAACGACGACGCTGTGGTGATCTCATTCTCGCTCACAACATCATAAGCGGAAAGTGTAACCTCTCGAAAGAGCTGTTCTTCACTCCTGCTCCAGAGTGTCGGCTGCGGGGTCATTCCGAAAAGTTCTATCTGCGACGATTTCATCTCAATCGAAGGAGAGGGGCTTTCTCCGTCCGGGTTGCAGATCCGTGGAACAAGCTGCCAGACGAGATGGTGAAGATGCCGACGACTGCTTTGTTCAAAGTCTCCCTTGACCTCAAGTAGCCTGAACTCTTTACATGAACACCACCCTGTACATAACTCCATGTCCCCCTACATGGCCTTGCTTTTTGCTTTTTGAGCCAAAAAATTAACTAACTAACTAACATAACTGAAAATTATTTTTAAAAAATCAAAAAATGCTTAACTGTTATTTAACTGTTTTTCTTGAGGGGTTTGGGTAACAACTTTTTGGCTTTTATCGCATATCTGTTTCATACATTGGATTGTAACAATGTTATGTTACTGCCTTAACCCATTCGTTACCAGCCCGGCCAAGACTGGCTCTGGCTCTGTAGTACAAATGTCTTGTTTTCATAAGTTTTGCATCAAAATATTCCACCAAACCTTAGTCGCAATTTATATTCCTAATACTAGCTTAATGATAACTAAGTTATTTTACTAAATTCTTTGTTATATTTAAAATAATTGAAAGAAACACAGAGCATCTCAAAATAAATACAGTAACAAAAGAGTTAAAGTATTTAGCCAAACAAATTGATTTCAAAACTGAATTTTTAAGCCTGGTATTCATTCTGTCAGTTTCTTATGATGAACTGCTAAGTGACAGTGAAACAAACAAAATGACAGTTGTGTGAATGGGACAAACACAACTACACACACACACACACATGCACACACATACACACGTACACACATACACATAAATACACACACACACTCACACATGCATGCACACACACAGAGGCTTCTGCACAGTTTCTGCCTACCAAGTTCATTCACAGAGAAAACACTTGCACAACGAACTGCAAAGTGGAACTGAACCCTGAAACCATGTGATACCAAAAAGTGCTTCTTAACCATATAGCTATGCCCAAGCCAGATGATATCGATAATATTCTTTCAATTCCAAAAGTATTAAACATGGTCAGTTCCAAAAGATCCTGTAACCTTGGTAATTCTCTGGATTCATTACTTGATATATATTTTCCCTTCTTTCTCTCTAAAGGAAGGGTTCTTTATTGGTCGGCGTATAAGGAAACAAACCAATATAGTTTGACATTATATCTGTGCTTCATGATAGCTGTCTATGGTTTCTTTTAATTAGAACTTAATTGTATTAATTGTAATACATTCTGCCTGGTAGGCAAATACCTAGTTCCTATTAGAAATTAATATGACTTTAGTTGTTATTATATTCAAAATAATGAAGTAGTAATACTTAAATGAAAAAAAAAAATAATAATTATAAAATGATAAAATTTCAATAAAAATACAGACTTCTTGAAGTAGAGTGTTTTTAACTCATTAAATTAATATTTTAGCAAATCACCAGAGGGCAGAAAGTAATGTGCTGAAGTAAAATCTGTACACTTTAACCAGCTTCATTTGACAGACATTTTCAATTTCTGCTTCTTCAAGTAGTCTGTGATCAATTTGAAATTAGAAACAAGAGGAGAAAGAAAAAAAAATTTGATCAGATATTCGTTAAGCAGAAAAATTTTTAACTTTTTAATTTGCTTTTCTCATTCTTTTAATTTCAATTTCTATATATATATATACATACATACATATATATATATATATATATATATATATACATACATATATATATATATATATATATATATATATATATATATATATATATATATATATGTATATATATACACGCACACATACATTCATGTATATACATATATAAATATATATATGTATATATGTGTATATGTGTATGTATATATATGCATATGTGTATATATGTGTATATATATATTTATGTATATGTGTAAATATATGTGTGTATATATATATATGTAAATATATATATATATATATATGTATATATATGCATATACATGTATATATACTCACACACATATGTATGTATATATATTTATATATACATCAATGCATCGATATATGTATGTATGTATGTATGTATGTATGTATGTATGTTGTATGTATGTATGTATGTATGCATGTATGTATGCATGTATGTATGTATGTATGTATGTATGTAGGTATGAAATATATATATATTGCTTTTCCTAATTGTGACATGCAACTCAGCTTTTTCTCATTTACCTAAAAATCTTAGGGAAAGGAAAAAAATATATACTTCAATATTGAGAATCATTTAAATTTATTTACTTAGGGATTTATTTATTCTTCACATATACCACATTATACAGGTTTTGTTGCAATAACTTGTTTGAATAATTTAGGGAATCAATGATATTTATTCACAAATAATGAATCTAACCAATCAATATTTAATTTATCTCACACAGTCATTGGATAATTAGAGTTTATCGCTTGACTTCCATAAGCAAAAGTATTCATTGGTTAGGATGTAAACTTTATTGACTTTAGGGAGCAGAGGATACAAGAGTTATGGTATCATGCTGCTTTTTTATCATTTGCTCCTTATCAATATTCGTAATGTAAGCAATCTGAAAGAAGCTACAACTGGGAATCAAAACAGTTCTCTGTGTGCTGACATTCCACAATCCAGAGTTCTTCAAATAATGACTAACCTATATAAATAAGTATTTTGCCCTGGTAACGTTGGGCAAAATGACCCCAAAATGAATAGTATGTTATAAAGGGTCATATATAAGAAACCCATTAGAAATTAGAACAGAACATAGGCATAGGAGTGGCTGTGTGATAAGTGTGCTTACCAACCACATGGTTCCGGGTTCAATCCCACTGTGTGGCACCTTGGATAAGTGTCTTCTACTATAGCCTCTGGCTGACCAATGCCTTGTGAGTGGATTTAGTAGATGGAAACTGAAAGAAGCCATCGTATATATGTATATATATGTATATATATGTGTGTGTGTATACGTTTGTGTGTCTGTGTTTGTCTCCCCCAACATTGCTTGCCAACTGATGCTGGTATGTTTATGTCGCCGTAACTTAGTGGTTCGGCAAGAGAGACCAGTAGAATAAGTACTAGGCTTACAAAGAATAATTCCTGGGGTCGATTGGCTCGACTAAAGGCTGTGCTCCAGCATGGCCACAGTCAAATGACTGAAACAAGTAAAAGAGTAATTGTAAAAGCAATAACTGGATGAAGTTGCCATGTCACATCATCTGCATTGAAAAATAACAGTATGCCTTATTTTCAAGTATGCAAATTAACATAGTATATAGTGCAAACTATGTAGTGTAAACATTCAAACATCATCAATATCTTTTCAAATATTGCTCCATTCTATATGGAAATTTTTGCACCTCCAAAGTTGTCTCGGTGTATAAGTCAACTTAACTTTTTTGCAGGGCAATAAATTTTGCCCAAAAATATTTGGCCTGTATGCTGGAAAATGCAGTATTCTATGTAGTGAGGTAAAAAAATATATTATTAATTAACAGTACTTATGTAGTGAAGAGAAGAAACCATTAACTAAATTACGAATATTATTTTAATCTGATTGTAGAAAATATGGGCAATAACCTGGAACATGTTTCAGTTTTACTAGACCTCCTTAGCAAAGCATTGGCACCTTCATACATGCTAGGTTAATGGTGAGTGAATCACTATGTTGATGAAAAAAGATGTACAAGTGTCAGAAATTAGCATAAATTACTGGAGAAAATTGCTAAAGGATGTGATTTGCATGCAAAATTGCAGTCAAGTAAGCAGAAGAGAGTGAAGGATGCAGTAATATAGAAATATCATCTCAATGCAAATGCACAGACTCACACACTATGTATATGTATGCAGTGTATATATATATACATATGTTTTTTTATTCTTTTACTTGTTTCCATCATTTGACTGTGAACAAATCGACCTATATATATATATATATATATATATAAATGAAAGAATGGAGTCGAACGGCGATTTAACAAAATTCCTTTATTCTCGACATATGATCACTATGGACTCCGTGTGGGCAGTCACCTAAAAGTTTTTGTTCGTCATGATGCTGACATAAGTTCCTTATCTTTCCTGATGAGAAGACGGCATAATGCACCCCTTATTCCTTCGAAATTAGGAATATGCAGTCTTCGAAACATATGTCGAGAATAAAGGAATTTTGTTAAATCGTCGTTCAACTCCATTCTTTCATTTATTTGTATTAAAAAAACACACAAATTTCCACACGAAAGCACGTGATTTCTGCCCTTGGCATGTAGCTTCAACCGTGCTTTCTGACGTAAATTTGCTACCCGGGTATCGGTTAACCGAATTATCCATACTAGGATAATTCATTCAACTACTTAAACATATATATATATATATATATTATATATATATATATATATATATATATATATATATATATATATATATATATATATATATATATATATGTATATATATATATATATATACACACACACACTGGCATGGCTGTTTGGTTGAGATACTTGTATTCTATGTGGTCTCTGGTTCAATCCCATTGTGTGACATCCTGGGCAAAGGTTTTCTACCATAGCCCTGGGCTGACTGAAAACTTGTGAGTGTATTTGGTAAAAGAAACTGTCAGATGTAAATACATATGTACATATACATGTTTAAACTATAGGGTTTACTGAGAGAGAGAGGGAGAGAGAGAGGAGAGAGAGAGGGAGGGGGAGAGGGAGGGAGAGATTTAGCTGTTATTTCTAGCAGTTCCTCATTGCATACAGGCTAGATTACTGATAGGTTTCACAGTAGTCAAAACCTTCCCTCCAAATTTGGTTAGCAGTTAAATATTCTTTGACCAAAGATGTTGGTATAATCCCCCATACTTACTGAAGATAAAAAATACAAAAACACCTGAGGAATTTATAACAAACAAGAGTAGGACTAAGATAGATGGCTTATGTCGGTACCAATCTAGTCAAAATAGTGCCTAAAATTTAGGCTTTTGAATATCAGGGAACTCTCTCTCTCTTTTTACTCTTTTACTTGTTTCAGTCATTTGACTGCAGCCATGCTGGAGCACCGCCTTAAATCAAGCATATCAACCCCGGGACTCATTCTTTGTAAGCCCAGTACTTATTCTATTGGTCTCTTTTGCCGAACTGCTAAGTGACGGGGACATAAACACACCAGCATCGGTTGTCAAGCAATGCTAGGGGGACAAACACAGACACACAAACAAACGCACACACACACATATATATATACATATATACGACGGGCTTCTTTCAATTTCCGTCTACCAAATCCACTCAGAAGGCTTTGGTTGGCTTGAGGCTATAGTAGAAGACACTTGCCCAAGGTGCCACACAGTGGGACTTAACCCGGAACCATGTGATTCGTAAGCAAGCTACTTACCACACAGCCACTCATGCACCTAAGATTTTATTATAAACAATGAGGGCTTTTGACACAATCAATGTAACCATAATTACACTATCCAATACAGTTGTTGACCATACTTAACCTTCAAAGCAGAGAAGAGTAATATAATTCTGGTAGCTTCTCCATTTCTGGTGATATTATGTATTGTTAAATAAAGACTGGAATGTAATTCTAGACATTGTTGAAGCCAGTTTACACAACAGAATGGATATATTCTTGAATTTCTTCTGCTACTCTCCTTGATAAAGAGATTCTAACTAAATTTTCCTAAGAACCAGCATATACTTTGTCTAATAAGGTGGAAAATACAGATTTTATTTAGATAGAATGTTCTTTAAGCCACCAGACTGCAAATTAGCCTGATGCCCACAGATATACTGATTAGGAAAGTCAGATTAGACCAAAGCTATAAAAGGCAGCATGGGAATTGGAAATTAAATGTCAGTTTTGACACGAAAGTGTTTCAAGTTCAAGTGATAACTCATATTAAGAAAGATTTGATGAAGAGAATTCTGCATCAAATTCAAATTTTATTGGTTTTTGTTTTGATGTTTTTGTTTTTTGCCAATACTTACCTTTATTAGTTTTCTTGAATTCTACTAGTTTCTTCATTTCTTTTGTTTTAAATCCTTAATAATCATTGGTGATGGGTACTTATCAAAGTATTAAGAGACTAGCTTCGACCTTTGGGAAAGTATTTAAAGCAGAGGAAAGTACAGGAAAGAGTTTTGATAGTGAATTAAGAAAAGTGTTTTAACTTAGAAGTGGATACAACTGAAATGTAATCAGTAACAACTGTGTTATGCAGAGTATGAATGTTTAGAGAATTAAGGTTCATAAAATGAAGCCAGTGCCATGCTCTCTGCAAGAGAAATAGAGGAATATATACATGTCAATGTACTCATGAGGTTTCTGAGGAACTGCAAGTTCTAAGTTTTAAAAAATTCCATTTAAATTATTGAATGCTTCCATAATTACTCCATGAACTGGAATCTAACACCAAGAGAAGTAGAAATTCCTGTTAAATTCTGGAGTGTTTTCCAAAACACTTCAGAGAGCAGAATCTGGTTCTATCAAGTCTAGAATGCTACTAAATCCCTTTTTCCACAACATGCAAACACATGGTGGTGTGTGATAGAAATATTCTTCTATGGCTTCTGTGATAAGAAAAAGAAGTAAAAAAATTAATTTTCTGATTTTGAGGATTTCCTATATAAAGTCTGAAAAATGGGTAACATACCATTATCAAATTCAATGACTGGCATCCGTGCCAGTGGAGTGCTAAGAGCACCATCTGAGCATGATCGTTGCTAGAGCAGCTGACTGGCTTCCATGCTGGTGGCACGTAAAAAGCACCATTCAAGCGTGATCATTACCAGCGTTGCCTTACTGGTCCTTGTGCCGGTGGTATGTGAAAAAACATTCAAGCATGGTTGTTGCCAGTGCCACTGGACTGGCTCCTGTGCAGGTGGCACATAAAAAACACCATTTGAGCATGGCCATTGCCAGTACCACCTGACTGGCCCTCATGCTGGTGGCACGTAAAAGAACCCACTACACTCTCGGAGTGGTTGGCATTAGGAATGGCATCCAGCTGTAGAAACTCCACCAGATCAGATTGGAGCCAGGTGCAGCCATCTGGTTCACCAGTCCTCAGTCAAATCGTCAAACCCATGCTAGCATGGAAAGTGGACGTTAAATGATGATGATGATGATGATGATGAGGATGATGACCATTATTTTCAAGATCCACAGCTAGACTGCTGGAAAGATGATGGAGCTTTTACATAATTATCTGAAGTTTTGACAGTGGAGAACAGATATTTTTTACCCCTCTAGTAACTACCTGGGTTTTGATTTTAGTTTCTAGTAATTCAATGATTGTTGTCACTATAAACCAGTGTTTCTCAACTAATTTTTGATTATGGACTATTTTGATTCCTATTTTACTCTATTGGATCTCCGTAACCATTCTATGTCTACAAAAAAATACTTCTGTATTTCTATAATTAAATATTATCAGGAATTATATTAAAAAAAAAAAAACTTTAATATTTTGTGTATAAGCAATTTACTGCTGATAGATTTTAATGACAAAACCTAATATAGACCCCAAAGGGCAATATAGACCTCAGATGAGAACCACTGCTATAGACTCTCTGAATGGCATACCAAACAAAAATATTACCTAGAAAGTTAAAGAAGTGATTTTAAATTTCTCAAATACAGGATTAGGCTAATAATATAGCCTGAACAGGATAAGCTACCCCTATTTTGCAGAAAAAAGTGTTGGCGGCTGGCTATTACCTAGAATTTATTTTTTGGTAGTGCAGCCCACCTGAGTATGTGCCATATATTATGTGACCCCCTTCTTGAAAAAAAGGTTGCCCATGTCTGCTGTAGATAGCTTTACATGCAATTCCTTAAATTAATTTGTCAATTCAAAGTGACTTTCAAATGTTAGAGGTCTTGATTGTTTGGCTAAATTCGCTGATAGATAGTCTGGACCAAACCTGTGCTATTATTAGTATTTTCTTTGCCTTCTCCCTTTATCTATTATGCTTCTTTATCATGTAATATATTTTGGCTCTACTTGTCTTCCCAATACGATTGCTTTCCATTGTTGTCAGTGAATGTACCACCATGTATTTTTTATCATTTTTTTTTATTACTTTTTAATTTTTTTTTTTTATTATTTTTATTGCTGATACGTATAATTCTTTACTAATTGTTTCCAATACTTATTCTGTTGAAAGAAGCAGACACGGTTTTTCAAAGTGTTTTATTTGCTGTGTCTTTTGTTAAGTCTAGGTGTTTCGCTTTTATTTCTTTTTCTCTCATATTAGACACCTCGTTTTCTGTTTCTCTTCCTAATGATACATCTTTACTCTTTTTGTCACTTCCATAGTATATATTTTCTTTCCATTGTTTGCTAATTATCATCATCATCATCAGCATCATCATCATCATCAGCAACAGCAATAGCAGTAGCAGTAGCAGTAGTAGTAGTAGTAGTAGTAGTAGTATAGTAGTAGTAGTATAGTAGTAATAGTAGTAGTAGTAGTAGCCTCAGCAGTAGCAACAACCATAGCATCATCATCATCATCATTATCATCATCAGCTGCAGCAGCAGCAGCATCAGCAGTAGTAGTAGTAGTAGTAGTAGTAGTAGTAGTAGTAGTAGCCTCAGCAGTAGCAGCAACCATAGCAGCAGCAGCATCATCATTATCATCATCAGCTGCAGCAGCAGCAACAGTAGTAGTAATAGTAGTAGTAGTAGTAGTAGTAGTGGTTATGTCTTATTTGGGGCATCGAAGAATGAGTGACTTTATTTAGTGTCAAATCCAATTTTCCTTCCAAATTGCTGTGGCCAAAACGTAAATTAGGTTATTTAGAGTATTGATGTTCTAGATTGCTTCTATGAAGCAAAGAATTTCTTGGAGGCCCTGTTTGTATTTGGATATCATTTCCTGCTTTTATTCATATCTCTCTAATCTGTCCCATATATTTACGTTGAATGAGTTTTGTTGTGGTCAATTCTGCTGTTTTTGGCTCTATTTCTGTTAAATATTCCACATAGTTGATTTTTCTTATTCTGTTAGGATGTCAAGACTGTATTTTGCGTAGTGGTTGGAGGATATTCAAACAATTGTTATTGTTATTGTTATTGTTGTTTTTGTTATTAGTGTTTAACCACAGGTCATTTTGCAAAAGTATTCCAGCTTTGATAATAGCCTTCTTTTAAGAATATCGAGGACTATATTAGCCAATATTTTCCCCTGTCTAATATGGCTGGCTGTGTGGAGGCGCAATGGCCCAGTGGTTAGGGCAGCGGACTCGCGGTCGTAGGATCGCGGTTTCGATTCCCAGACCGGGCGTTGTGAGTGTTTATTGAGCAAAAACACCGAAAACTCCACGATGCTCCGGCAGGGGATGGTGGTGATCCCTGCTGCACTCTTTCACCACAACTTTCTTTCACTCTTACTTCCTGTTTCTGTTGTACCTGTATTTCAAAGGGCCGGCCTTGCCACTCTCTGTGTCACGCTGAATATCTCCGAGAACTACGTTAAGGGTACACGTGTCTGTGGAGTGCTCAGCCACTTACACGTTAATTTCACAAGCAGGCTGTTCCGTTGATCGGATCAACTGGAACCCTCGTCGTCATAACCGATGGAGTGCTTCCATCCCATCGCTGGCTGTGATTCGGAAGAAACCTATTCACTCTTTCCAGCAGGTTGAGTAGCCAAATAGAGGCTCCTTCACTGGTTTTATTCACCACTGCTTTTTATTATTGCTGTTTAACCCTTTAGTGTTCGCATTATTCTGCCAAAATTAATGCTTCTTCATCCACATTGTTTTGAACTAATCATGCATTATCTTGGAGCTATGAGATTTTGATGAGGTAGTTGTTAATTTTTAAAATGATATTGTAGGGTTGGTGTGAGAGACCAGATCTGGCCAGTTTGAACATAAAACAGACAGAATACTTTTGGCCGGATATGGCCAGTTTAAATACTAAAGGGTTAAAGCCTTATGTTAATCCTATTCAAGAAAACCCATGAGCAAACTGATTCCAGCCATGACCATCCAATAATGTTCTGTTGGAATAAATTCTTCTAATATCCCTTTCCCTTATTTAGAATGGTACGGTGTGATCTAAATGCTATTTGGCTGCTGTTTGCAGTACATCAATCTTATGTGTCTCTTCTATGGTGCTTGCAACTGATTTGTATCGCATGGTCATCTAATCTGGTATGTTTACAATGCTTCTGGATATTCTTCTTTGGTGCATTTTTTCCCTTTTTTTTTTCCATGTAATTTTCATTTTATTTTGATGGAAAATAACAGTTGGAAATGGGTTTTCTGAAGGAGTGGTGGGGGGGTGATGATTAACCACGAGAAAGGACATCGATTCTGACATTTGTGTTACATATGCTTCATAGCGTGGTCACATTAATCTCACACTATGACATTTCTCATAAACCCTGGAACAGCAGGTATTTGATTCCAGTGCTGTGTTTGCATTGGTAGTCATGGTTGATGCGTTCTTGAGTGTTGCTTTTGTTTTGTTTTGTTCTTTTTGTGTGTCTCGGTCTTGTTTGTTGCAATCTCATTTTATTATTTGTTTTTGTAAGCTTTATATATTTTGTGCATAATCAAGTGAAGACAGATACAACATGATTATTAGGGTATTTTTATTATTTATTTCTCAGTTTGAATAACATCCCTATCTATTTGGTTTGCTAAGTTTGCTCTTGGATTTGGTAATATTCTTTGATTTAATTCTTTTGTTTTTGTTTGTCTTCCTAAACATTATTGTTCCTCATCCATGTCACCATTTTTTTTTTATCGTTATATCTATGTTCAATGAAAAAACAAAAAAAAAGTATTAAAACAGGGATAACTAATGTTTTGCACTCTATAATATCAAAAGAATTGGGGGAAGTTAGATCATTCAAAGGTACACCACTGTATTATTCCACAAATAGCTTTTTTTCTTAGTAGAATGGTAAATCGAGTTGTCCAAACAGCCATGGAAATATCTAGTCAGAGAAGAGCCAAAAAAAAAAAAAAAAGAAAGAAAGAAACCTGGTTTTCTTTTGCTTTTCTACAAGAGCATATTGTGGAGTTTGTCAAAGTCAAATATTTTTCATATTTAGTTTATTATAAACCGTACAACTCTGAAATTTAAATGCACTACATTTTGAAAATATATGTGCCTCTTTTATCTTGTATTCCAAAAGCATTTCAGCTGTTGCCTAATATACTCTTTTACTCTTTTACTCTTTTACTTGTTTCAGTCATTTGACTGCAGCCATGCTGGAGCACCGCCTTTAATCGAGCAACTCGACCCCGGGACTTATTCGTTTGTAAGCCCAGTACTTATTCTATCGGTCTCTTTTGCCGAACCGCTAAGTGACGGGGACGCAAACACACCAGCATCGGTTGTGAAGCAATGCTAGGGGGACAAACACAGACACACAAACACATACACACATATATATATATACATATATACGACAGGCTTCTTTCAGTTTCCATCTACCAAATCCACTCACAAGGCATTGGTCGGCCCGGGGCTATAGTAGAAGACATTGGCCCAAGGTGCCACGCAGTGGGACTGAACCCGGAACCATGTGGTTGGTTAGCAAGCTACTTACCACACAGCCACTCCTGCGCCTATATGTTCAAGTTTGACAGTGTTATATTTTCCCTGCCACAATAGTTGGGACTTTCTCTTTCCAAATTCATTAGTTTGCTATGTCTAATTTCCTTTCCTATTTTGTACTGTCTTTTAGCTTTTAGCATATCTCATGCCTTCTTTCAACCGTAGTTTATCAACTTCCAGCATTCGTCTTCTCTCTGAAATCGTGTCTACTTTTGAACTTTCTCTACATTACTTAAGCCTCCTCTTTTTTTTTTTTTTCTGTCTTCAGGAGATATCTCTGGCCTTATCCTAACATTCTTCTTTACCATTTTGGCAGACTTCCAGTAACATTTCCTGTTCATTCCTATCATTATTCTTCTTTTGGCTTTGTCAAACTTCTTGTGATTAAAGTTCCATTTTTTTAAAAGAACCCACTTCTGCTTTCTCTTATATATGATGTCATTTTCAAACTGGTGCTTATCTTACTTTGAAGACAATGCTAAG
>NC_043010.1:7679072-7681572 GCF_006345805.1 Octopus sinensis | reverse complement strand
CTCATATATACACACACATATATGCAAATACGAAGTGAAAAACTGTTAATATGGAAAGTGTGAGTAAAGTGCTGTACATTAAACTCACACCTTGCTGCTTTCTGCTATTGGCTATTCATGCACAGCCAGAAATATCCCATTTATCTCCACACGATTTTCTTAGCAGATGGATCACCAGATGTCATCAAGCTATAGATATATATATATATATATATAATATATATACATATATATGCTTACACTCTCTTGTTAATCTTCATTCTTTGTATTGTTTGCCGTTTTTTCTTCATGCTAAGGATGACAAAGATATATACATTTCCTAACTCAAATATATCTTATGCAATTTCATCTTAAGTTGACTTGTCTGTAAGGCTGAAAATGCTTAGATCTAATCTAATTCCTTTCCAAATTTTTTTGCTATATTTAATCGTATGTTCATCATATAAAATGGAAAAAAAAAAAAAAAAAATTACTTGTTTCATTTAAAGAAAATGGGATTTTCTAATTACCATATATTTTTAGATACAGGAGTAGCAGGCATGGTTTTGAAGATAAGTAGCTTGTTTTGCAACCACCTAGTTTCAGGTTCAATCTCATTGGATGGTATCTTGAGGATTTGTCTTCTATATCTTAGGGTTGACTACTGTCATGTGAATGAAATTGGTAGCCACAAACAGTGGAAGCCTGTCATGTATATGTATATGTGTGTGAGTTTGTGTGAGTGTGTGCGTGTGTGTGTATGTGTGTGTATTTATTTGTGAGTATTTGTTTGTCTTTGTGTCCGTGTTTGACACCTCACCCCTACTTGATGAGTAATGTTAGTTGTCATGCAAACAACTTGCACATGCAAGTGCTACCAGTCAAAAACTCTGCATACCAGAAGCCAGCAAGTGTATGGGGTCATCAGGAGAGAATGGGCACCGTTTCAGGGCCTACCTCTCGACGGCATCAATGTGCACCGGGCCCCCCTCACTGATATGAGGCCCCCCTTGCTAGATCAGCTGGTTATCAAATAAAGCTCAATATCCTTCTAGCCATCGCTCATCGTCTCTTTTTAACCAAACCTGTGACTAAGCAGTTCAGCAAAACAGACAATAAAATCAGTACCAGTCTTAAAAAATCAAGTACTGGAATTGATCTGTACAACTGACACCGTTTAAGGCAGTGTCCCAGCATAGCTGCAGTTCAATGACTGAAACAAGTAAAAGGTAAAAAGATAGCAGAGGAAATCCCCACTGCAGCCAATTGCTTTTACGTCCACCTTTAATGCTAGCATGGGTTGGTACAAGATGTGTCAGAGCAGTGCTTCACAGCCAGCTTTTCCTGCTTTTTTAAAAGGTCTCTTTTATTTCACTGGTTATCACAAGTTGATAGCTCAGAGCTACAGGACATATTTGCTCAAATGGTTTCATGCAAAAGTATGATGTCATTTGCATGTGTGAATGTAAGCTTTCACACACATAGTTTCTCACAAGAATTTCAAGTTGAATAAATTGACCCCACTTCTTTGTTTTCGTAAGTTTCGTACTTTTATGTCTCTTTTGCCAAATCATTAAGTTACAGGGACATAAACAAACCAACTGCAATTGTCAAGCAATGGTATGAGACAAACATAGACACAAAGGCACACACACACACACACACACACACACACGATAGGCTTCTGTCATCAAATCCACTTACAGAGCTTTTGATGGCTCAAGACTATAGCAGAAAACATTTGCCCAAGGTACATGTGTGTATTTGTGTGCATATCCTTGTTATGACACCACATGATCATTGTCAATGAACATCATCATACAAGTGATGTTGTTTATTTCCAATCATCTTCTGTGAAAACATGTCTGGCCATGGGGAAATATTTACCTTGCTTGGGAAACAGGTGAGTGTTGGTGACAAGAAGAACACCTGGCTGTAGAAAATGTACCTCAAAAAATTCACCCTGACCTATGTCGGCATTGAAAAGTGGACATTAAAATGACAATGAAGATGACGATGATGATGATGACAACAATGCCAACGACGATGATGATGATGATGATGGAAGTGATGATGAAGGCGGATGTGATGATGATGATGATGGTGGATGTGATGATGATGATGATGATGATGATGATGATGATGATGATGATGACAACGACGATGATTATGATGATGATGGTGATGATGATGATGATGGAAGTGATGATGATGATGGTGATGATGGTGGATGTGATGATGATGATGATGACGATGATGATGATGATGATGATGATGATGATGGATGTGATGATGATGATGATGATGGTGGATGTGATGATGATGATGATGATGGTGGATGTGATGATGATGATGATGATGATGATGACAATGACGATGATGATGACAACGACGACGATGATGATGATGATGATGATGATGGAAGTGATGATGATGATGATGGTGGATGTGATGATGATGATGATGATGATGGAGGTGATGATGTTAGTAATGATGATGACGATGACGATGACGACAACGA
>NC_043010.1:7654072-7674072 GCF_006345805.1 Octopus sinensis | reverse complement strand
CTTGCCTGGTACATGGCTATTTCTCTCAGTTTCGCTTCCTCTCTCAGCCAAGATGTCTTTGCTTTGTAAGCTACTTGGCAACCCACAGGTGCTGGTGTGATCTAAAATGCACCATTACTGATGCTACATAAAAAGCACCTGTGCTGGTGCCACATAAAATGCACCTGTACTAGTGGCACCTATAAAGCACCACACTCCACTCCAGTATCCAGTGTAGTGCAACATAAGGCATCAACCTTCAGATTGCCTAGTGTGTGGAATGCAAGCTAAGACATAAAAACAACAATAAACAGAAAAGAGGTGTGGTATTCAGTAATTTGGGAGACATACACATGTTTTGCTAAAATGCCGAAATGATTACATTATAGAAGCAGAAATGTTATGTAATCAAGCACCAGCCTTCATCAGTGTCTTGCAATAAATACAACATTGATAGCGATATATATTGCAGGACACTGATGAGGTGAAGTGCATGATTGCATAATGTTTTTACTATTGTTATGTAATTATTTCAGCATTGAATACTACAAGTGTTTACTGCTTGTTACATATGTTGAGTCATCCCATAAATAATGCAGTTTTTTATACTTCTTTTATTTTTCAAAATTAAGTTAAACAAAGTTCTTTTTTAATCTAAAATATACTCTCCTTCATTTTCTACAATGCTCTTCCATCTACCTGGTAGACTTGCAATGCCCCTCTTCCAAAAATTCAGTTGTCCATGACAAAAAATACTCTTCCAGTACTGTTCTGACCTCATCAACAGAATTCATATTTTTTCTGTCCAACTGATTTTGAAGACTGTGGAATAAATAATAAATCAGATGGGGCAATGTCTGGCGAATATGATGGGTGAGGCATCGTTTCCCATTCAAACTGCTCCAGCTTTTGGAGTGTCATCCTTGTCGTATGTGGCCAAGCATTATCCTAATGGAAGAACACCTTTTGTCTTGAAACCAAAGATGGTTGTTTTTCTTCTAATGCTGACTTAAGCCACTCAAGCAGCTTGCAGTAGATCTCCTTTATTATTATTTGGTTTGGGTTTAAAAGTTCAAAGTGGACTAAACCTTTCATATCCCACCAAACAGATAACAACACTTTAAGTGGGTGAAGACCTTCTTTAACCTGGGGTGCCAGTGATTCTCCTTTCCCAACTCACTGTCTTTGACACTTGACATTTTTATAGAGAACCCATTTCTCATCACCAGTCACTATTCGGTCCAAAAATGGTTCATTCATGAGACATCACAGCAAAGAAGAACATACGTTCACTCTCTGCATGCGATGAGACTTGGAAAATTTATGAGGAACCCATTGACCCAATTTCCTGACTTTGCTGATGGCACACAGGTGTTAGTGAATGGGTGAATAACCAAATCTAAGCTTCTCTGCTTGTTCCCCAACAGTTACAATGGAATTTTGATCTACCAGGGTTTGTTGGACATCCTGATTGAGCTCTACAGATCTTCCAGGATGAGGCTTGTCTTCTAGGCTGTAGTTTCCAGCTTGGAATTTCTGGAACCACCATTGACACTGGCTTACGCTTATTGTCTGATCCCTGTATACTACATTAATATTCCTCACACTTTCTGTTGTGTTGTTGGCTTTCTTGAACTCATAAAGCAAAATATACTGAATATTCTCCTTTGTCACTTCCATTATAGCTTTGAAAAAAATAACTGTTAAAATTAAACTGCACTTTTCAAAAGCTTGCACTGAAAATAAGTACAAGGTAAAATTGCTACCTGCTTTTATAGCAAGTTGATGCAGGTAGTTTGTGCCATCCTCCTCTGACTTTTAGATCATGCAATTGAAAAAACTGCATTATTTACGGGATGACCCAATACATACATATATATATATGTATATTTTTTTCTCTCCTTGTTTTTTCTGTGTCCCTTTCTGTAGAAGAGCCTAGGCTCGAAACATAAAAGACTTTTTCTATTCCTGAGCGGTATACTAATACATCTGTTTGTTTTGTACATCACCTGTCTTTGTCTTTTGTTTTCTTTGTAAACTCTCCCTATATATATATATATATATATATATATGTATCTCTCTATTTATAAACGGCAGATTGTCTGTCTGTATGTCTGTGTGTCTGTCAGGTTGTACCCTCACCCTGACTACGGCTTTCAACCGATTCTGATGAAACTTGACACACATATAGCCCAATGTCATAATTCAAAACTAACGCAGGGAAAATTTTGAAAAGTTCCCCCAATTCTGAGGAAAATCGATAAATTCGTCATGGGGTCGAGAATCTAAGCTTTTTATATGCAACACATTTTCTGTTGTAGTTTTCGCAGTCGTTGCCTACTAGGGGCTCTTACATACCCGGGCAACGCCGGGCTATGCTGCTAGTATATATATATATACAGAAAGGCATGCATACACATATGCACACATGCACACAGCCACATATTCATTAGGTTCTTGCATAGTTTCCATCATCTAAATTCCACTCAAAGATATTTGTCAGTACAGGCCAGGCCTATAACAGAAGATCTTTACTCAATGTTCCCTGCTGTGATATTGAACCTCAGAATATGCCTTCACGTGCCAAACTTCTAAACCATATCTCTACACATATGCCATTATTTCTATATATATATTAGAGACATTTGTTATTACAAGGTAGTAACAATGTGTTCTATTTTAAGCTATCATTATATACTGGCTAATAAAAATATCGGGTACTTTAATGTTGAGACTAAATTACAACATTACTAAAATAAATATATACACTCACTTATTTATTACAAACCAGAAACTTCCTTGCATGCCGCTGTAGAACTTCTGTGTATCCATATGCTTAATATATATATAACTTGCTCTCAGGTAAAGTTTTAATATTTTTACAGAATGCTGATCTTGCAATATATATATATCTGTGCATACACACCCATACCCACACCCACACATAGAGATAAATACATATACATACATATATATATGTATGTATATATATATATGTATGTATATATATATATGTATATATATGTATGTATATGTATATATATATGTATATATATGTATATATATGTATATATATATAAATAAATAAATATGTACATATAAATATATATATAGATGTGTATATAAATAAATATGTATATATATAATATTTATACATATATATATATGTTGATATATATATATATATATATATATATATATATATGTATATATATATATACATACACACATACATACACACACACATACGTACTCACACATATATACGTTTCCAGAGATCTCTTCCACTATAGTGAATATTTGTTGCCTTCTCGAGAAATAAATAGTCAATATATTCCTCTGTGGAGAATATTGCTTGTCTTTCTGCATAATGAACAGTTGTTGCTTTTTTTTTAGTATAGTTCATTTTTTTTTTGTTTTTTTTTTTTGTTTTTCTGTTTTCACAACTGAGAAACGTATTTACTCTCAAAAATTCAGTGTCGTCTAATAGTGAGAATATAACTTGCTCTTTCGCTATTGTCAAATTCTTTGATCTTTTTTTTGACTAAACTGCATTAGCCATTTGGATTTTGTGTTGAATGTGATATTTAAATATTGATGTATGAAATTCTTTGTTGTTGTATCTCTGGACATTTAATCTACCTAATATAATATATGTATATGTTTGGCATCACCAATGTACCAACCTCCAATAGTATCTATTTTATGACTTACTGTACAGTATGTTTGAGGAGGTGGATGAGAATTCTTTAACCCTTTTTCAAATGAAATACATTGTCTGTGTCTTTTAAATTAATTTTAAACATGAAAAGGTGCTGGCATGGCTGTGTGGTAAGACGCTTGGTTCCAAACCACATGGTTCCAGGTACAGTTCCACTACATGGCATCATGAGCAAGTGTCTTCTAGTACAGCCTTGGGCCAACCAAAGCCTTGTGAGTGGATTTGGTTGACGGAAACTGAAAGAAGCCCATTGTATGTGTATGTATATATATATATATATACACATATATATATATATATGTAAACGTGTGTGTGATAGTGTCTTTGTTTCTGTGTTTGTCCTTCCACTATTGATTTGCAACTTGTGTTGATGTTTTTATGCTCCTGTAACTTAGCAGTTTGGTAAAAGAGATTGATAGAATAAGTATTAGGCTTTAAATCATCTACATGCTTGAATCAAGTGGTCCTGGTTCATTTTGGACATTACTTTGACTATGGCAGCTTTCAAAGAATCTTTGGTGTTATGGGTGTGTTCATTGACCTCTCTCTCAACAATGTTCCACATGTAATAGACCAATGGATTAGATGTGGGGAATTAGGAGGACAAGTGTTAGGGGTTATGAAAAGTTTCAGCTATCCATTCCTGTGTTACTAGAGCCCTTTGTGATAGTGCAGGGTCTTACGGAAACACATATGGCCTTCTATTGTATATATTGTCTATCCAGGGCTTGACAATTGTTTCCAGGACCTCAATGTAGGCAGCAGAGTTAACTCTAAAGCCTTGTGGAAAGAAGTAAGGAGGCATCACATGTCCTTCATTGCTGACAACCCTAAAACCATGATAGTTGCATGAAATTTTGTATGCATAACACTTGGAACTTCTGAAGGGTCTGCACATCAGTCATTTCTTCTGTTAACCTTTTGATCTTGGTTGAAGTTTTTCTCATTGGAGAAAAACCAAATCAAATCTTCTGCTGGATTTTTCAGTTTATTTAAGAGCCTTTTAGATCTGATGTAATTATTTTCTTTTGCTTTTTCTGACAAATTGACTTTTCCTCGTCATATAAGATTTATATCTGATGTCTTCGTGGATAACATTTCTGACTGTTCCTTCTAACACATGAAGATCTTTTGCAATTGACCTCATGGACTTTCTGGTATTATAATCAAATGTCTGTTGAACTTGCTGGATAAATTCAGGTTTTCTGATGATTTCAGAGCATTTAGAATGCTTTTTATGCTTTGATACTGGTGATACATTTCCATCTTCAGTCTCTAGCTCCTTACAAACTTTGTAGTCGAAAGATCTGGCAACTTTTAGAAGTCAAGATATTTCTAAATCGTTATGCTCAGCCTTTATAACCACAACAACAGCATGCCTCTTCATTTCTTGAGTAAGCTGAGCGCCTGCAATTATTTTCTGAAACAAAGATTATACAGAGCTAGCAAAAATTCCGCAATGACCCAAAAAAGGTATGTCCTCAAATACCTTATGCACCCTGTATATATATACACACACACATACACACAATAAGCTTCCACACAGTTTACCTTTGCCAAATTTACACACAAAATATTGGTCAGTCTGGGACAATAGTGGAAGATACCTGCCCAAATTGTCATAGTTGGAAAAAGAGCTTCTTAACCACACAACCATGTCTGTGCTTATTAATCTTTTACTTGTTTTAGTTATTAGACTGCAGCCATGCTGGGGCATCATCTTGAAGGATCTTTACTCAAATAAATCAACCACAGTAATACAGTTCTATATTTAAGAGATGAGGAATTATGTACATTATGTACATTATTTACATTTGATGGATATTTGTCCTCATCTTGTTTGTTGTTAACACAACATTTTGGCTGATATACCCTCCAACCTTCATCAGGTGTTTTGGGGGAAATTTCGAACCTGGGTTCTCATTCCTAAGGTACTTTTCGATGTTATTATTATCGTTATTATTATTATTATTATTATTATTATTATTATTATTATTATTATTATTATTATTGTTATTATTATTATTATAACTGATGTTGTTCCAATCAGTTGAAAATGGGTATCAATTAAAGGCTAGTGCATCCACCACCTCTCTCACTCTCTCTAGTGGTCACATCCTCAATGCTTCACGGGGTCAAAGGATAGATGGCCAAGAGGTGTCAATAGTTGTTCATGACTACATAGGTACCTAAAATATATAGTATATGCTACCAAGTCATACATACTTATGAGTGCTGGCTATGTCTTTTGATTTTTACATTTATGGTATATTTTATTATATCTTATCATCAAATGGAAATGAATATTTTGGTTCATAGTGTATCAAACATCTATGTTTTCATTGTTAATATTCTGCAATATGATTTATTATGCTTCGCTGTTTAGTTGTGATATTTTTATACTGGTTAATGATTTAAGATTTATATATTGTTGCTTGTAATACATATGTAAGCTTGATAGACATTTTCCAAGTAGTCAACAAAGATGAATATTTTTTTTCCTTTTAAATGAACAACTCTTTATAATACTATCAACAACTAAAAGTTATGTATTTGCTAAAAGAATGCCTTGATTAATATATATAAAAGTAAACAAAATGATATATTTGCCTTACATCAGATGAGAGAACATATGCAAAATTAAATTTCATTGTTACACATTTTGAAAATGATTAATAAATCTGAACTTTTGTAATCAGCTAACAAAAGACTTTGATCAGTAAACTGTGCAGTAATGTTGTTCAGACATCTGTGATAATAAAAGGCAAAAACAGTCAAATATATCCAAGGCTGCTTTAAATTTCTCAAGGTCTCACAGAACGGCCCCCAAATGCAGTAATGTTGTTCAGACATCTGTGATAATAAAAGGCAAAAACAGTCAAATATATCCAAGGCTGCTTTAAATTTCTCAAGGTCTCACAGAGTGGCCCCCAAATGACTTACTCGACTTCACTAGCTCACAGACACATTGTTTCCTCTCTGTCGCATCTATCATTAACAATGAATGTATCTACTTATCTGGACTGTTAAATTATGCACTACCTCCACAAAATGCATCTAATGGCACCAGCCACTCCTATACTTATCATTTATACTTTGACACTCTCAACAAAGCCTTCACTCTAAAACTTTCTCCTGTGCTTCCTGCTACACAGCCTTATCTTCTGGAACTCATTCCTTAGCTATGCGTTGTTGTTGTTTAGACTCAGATCAACCTTAAATGAATAGAATCAAAAGCACTCCAGCTTTACCATTTCATCTTAAACCAATGTATCATTTGTGTGAGATTTAACTGTTATTTCTTGTAGGGTGAGTGACTGTGTGTGATAGGAGCTCCCAAATTACCAAATTTTTCACTACATGTCGATGCCAGCACTGCCTGGGCCGATGCCAGCGCCGCCTCGACTGGCTTCTGTGCCGGTGGCACGTAAAAAGCACCATCCGAATCGTGTCCAAAGCCAGTGCCGCCTCGACTGGCTTCCATGCCAGTGGCACGTAAAATGCACCAATCCGACCGTGGCCGATGCCAGCCTCGCCTGGCACCTGTGCAGGTGGCACGTAAAAAGCACCCACTACACTCACGGAGTGGTTGGCATAGAAACACTGCAGAAACACTGCCAAATAAGACTGGAGCCTGGTGCAGCCTTCTGGCTTCCCAGATCCCCGGTCGAACCGTCCAACCCATGCTAGCACGGAAAACGGACGTTAAACGATGATGATGTATTAGATTACAGAAAATCAAGGTGAACAGCATTCAAATCTATTTCATGAGTTTGAGATGGTTCGCAAAGGTCATGGTAGCCTCCCTTAATCTTCCGTCTGCTAAATAATGAGAAATACACATATAACATGCTAAAACCTAATGATACAGTAATTGTCACTAAAATCATCATGGAATTAAATGATTCATTAATTAAAACAGTCTGTAAGCACTTCCCAATTTTATATCATATTGTCTTTCTAACCTACTGCTGTACAACTGTGAAAGTGAACATGATGACTATTCAGCACATTAGCAGAGCACAGATAAATTCTTCGAATTGGAGATCTTGTTAGGCAAGTAATGAATGAACCAGTCCCTGATGAAATCCTATTTAAAGTTTGCTAACTATAATTTTGAGTTTAGAGAAGAATTTTGGAAATGAAGCATTCAAACCTCTTAATTAAGAAGCAGCTATGTAAAAGAAATTAAATATAAAAGTATGTATGCACATGTGGTTACACAACACAAATCTATTTATATGATTATATATGTATATACATATATGTATAATTATATGTATATATATACATACATATATATATATATATATATATATATATATATATATATATACATATATGTATATGTATATATATATATGTATATATATATATATATATATATATGTATATATATATATATATATATATATATATAAGTAAACAAATTTATGTATATATGTACATATATGTGTGTGTATGTATAGTTGTGTCAACATATATTATGTGAATATATATATATATATATGTTTATATATATATATGTTATATATATATATATGTATATATATATATGTTTATATATATATATATATATGTTTATATATATATATATATATATATATATATGTGTATATATATATATATGTTTATATATATATATATATATATATATATATAATGAGATTCTTAAACAATTTCAGTTTCGCTGTGATTTTTCTAAAGACATAAATAAAAAAAAAAATGCAAGTTCTATTTCTAGTAGAAGAAAATTGTTATCTCATACACATCTCTGAAAAGACATCTACTCCCTTGCGTTGTTACATATAAGGCTATAATCAAATTAAGATAATATATGGCAACATAGGAGCATGTTCATTTTAACTTTATTTCAAAACTTCTTGCTGTTTTCGCATATTGTACTCATGCATCTTTTAAGAATATTCTGTTGGAGTTTTGTGAACCATAACTGACATTCTTTAACAATCTTTGCAATCCAGTTTTTTTTTTTTCGAAATATATTTATGAACATTAAAATTGCTGTAAGTTAAATGTATTTTAAATGTATTTCAAGTTTTGTAGCTGCACTGATCTTCAAATAATGAAAATAAATCATTCCTCATGTTTTTGTCATATTCTCTCTATGTTTGAAAATACTACACACACACACACACACACACGAATATAGTTCTTCAGTGTGTTTTAAACCATCTTGGCTATGGCCATACTGGAGCACTGTCTTTAGCTTTATGATTAAAGTGGGCAACCGAGTAATGAGTTAAGAAGTTTTCATTGTAATTAAGTAAAATGAAAACTGTGATATTAGGGTAACTATGAAATGTTTATGATAATCTTCCTAATTAAATTGATAACTCTTTTACTCTTTTACTTGTTTCAGTCATTTGACTGTGGCCATGCTGGGGTACTGCCTTTAGTCGAGCAAATCGACCCCAGCACTTATTCTTTGTAAGCCCAGTACTTATTCTATCAGTCTATTTTGCCGAACTGCTAAGTTACAGGAATGTAAACACACCAGCATCGGTTGTCAAGCAATGCTAGGGGGGACAAACACAGACACACAAACATATACACACACATATATACACATACATATATACGACGGACTTCTTTCAGTTTCCATCTACCAAATCTACTCTCAAGGCTTTGGTCGACCTGAGGCTATAGTAGAAGACACTTGCCCAAGGTGCCACGCAGTGGGACTGAACCCGGAACCATGTGGTTGGTAAACAAACTACTTACCACACAGCCACTCCTATGCCTATAAACTTTTTTGTTTTTAAGAAACCTCAAAAATAACGAGTAATATTCATTCCGCCCAACTGGCAAAAATTATTCCTAATCACCCTTATTATTGAATATGCAGTGAACCAATGCTTTGTCTACTGGAAAAACTGCAACCAACAACCGTTGTTCTCATTCTCATTTTTGTTTTTCTTTTTAACAATTTTTTCCCAAACAAGGCTTGAAGCCACTGTAATATAAAGGACTAAAAAGAAGGAATAGATCAGGCCTACAAATTCAAAATATGCTTATTGACAGAAAGCTTAAAGAACTGAAGGACTCAAGTGCTGAATGCAATATAAAATAACTTCAGAATTATTACATTTTATTGGCTGTCAAATCAATGAGGCAGTCTCTATGTAGCTGTCAATAACATCACATCATCTTAAAGAAGGACAAGTTGGATAATGTTGTCTATATTACATTTTCATGACCTAAATAAACCACCAGCTGATTTTCTTCACCATAGGCGTAGGAATGGCTGTGTGGTAAGTAGCTTGCTTACCAGCCACGTGGTTCCGGGTTCAGTCCCACTGCATGGCACCTTGAGCAAGTGTCTTCTACTATTGCCTCGGGCTGACCAAAGCCTTGTGAGTGGATTTGGTGGATGGAAACTGAAAGAAGCCTGTTGTATATATGTATATGTATATATATATATATGTATGTATGTATGTGTATATGTTTGTGCATCTGTGTTTGTCCCTCCCCCTAACATCGCTTGACAACCGATGCTGGTGTGTTTGCATCCCCATAACTTAGCGGTTCGGCAAAAGAGACCGATAGAATAATAAGTACTAGGCTTACAAAGAATAAGCCCTGGGGTCGGTTTGCTCAACTAAAGGTGGTGCTCCAGCATGGCCACAGTCAAATGGCTGAAACAAGTAAAAGAGTAAAAAGAGAGAGTCTTATATACTTTGCAATACCTCATCATTTGTAAACTATCTACACCTTTATCTATTCTCCTAAGAAGTGCTCAGGTGCATAATGTTTCATGGTTGACAATTGAAAAAAAGTACTCGTTATAGGTGCAGGCATGGCTGTGCAGTAAGAGATCTGCTTTACAACCACGTTGTTCCATGTTCTATCTGTGTGTGTTGCGTCTTAGGCAAGTGTTTCTTCTTATAGTCCTGGGCTGACAAAAGCCTTATGAATGTATCTAGTAGATGGAAACTGAAAGTAGCCTGTCTGATATATGTGTGTGTATTTCTGTTCCTTGTATTTCTGTTCCATGTAAAAGCACCATCCGTTCATGGCCATTTGCCAGCTCCGTCTGGCACCTGTGCGGGTGGCACGTAAAAAGCACCCACTACACTCGCGGAGTGGTTGGCATTAGGAAGGGCATCCAGTTGTAGAAACACTGCCAGATCAGACTGGGCCTGATGCAGCCTTCCGGCTTCACAGACCCCAGTAGAACCGTCCAACCCATGCTAGCATGGAAAAAGGACGCTAAATGACGATGATGATGATGATGATGTATTGATATCATGTGATAGATGTAAATGCAAACAACATCGTTTCGTTCCCAATCTTTTGTGGAAACATGTTTGATTATAGCAAAAATATTACCTTATCTGGAAACAGGTGAAGGTTTCCACTAGGAAGGACATCTGGACATAGAAAACCCACTTCAACAAAATCCTGTCCAATTCATGCAAACATGGAAAAGGGATCTCTGTTAAAGACACCCAAGCCTGGGTTGTAGTGTTTAACAGGGTGGAAGATTAAGCCTGTCACCCCATAGCCTCAGAATAAAAAAAAAAATGGATGGCATGGGCATGGCTATGTATTTAAGAAGCTTACTTTGCAACCACGGGGTTTGGGGTTCAGTCCCATTGGGTGGTGCCTCGTACAAGCATCTTCTGCTATAGTCCTAGACTGATCAATGTCTTATAAGAGAATTTTGCAGATGGAGATTGTGTGGAAGTCTATCATATATATATATATATACACATATATATATATATATATATATATGTATATATATATGTGTGTGTGTGTGTGTGTGTGTGTGTGTGTGTGTTTGTAGCTTTGTGTTTGTCCCCTTGACAACTTGTGGTAGTTTGTATATTTCCTCTTACCTCATTGAGCTAAACAACTCATAATTCTAAGTAAATGTATCACCTCATAACATCATCATCATCATCGTTGAACGTCCGCTTTCCATGCTAGCATGGGTTGGACGATTTGACTGAGGGCTGGCGAACCAGATGGCTGCAGCAGGCTCCAATCTTGATCTGGCAGAGTTTCTACAGCTGGATGCCCTTCCTAATGCCAACCACTCCGAGAATGTAGTGGGTGCTTTTACATGCCACCGGCATGAAGGCCAGTCAGGTGGTACTGGCTGCAGCCATGGAAAAATCATGTTTTTTTTTTACGTGTCACCTGCGCACCGGCACAAGTGCCAGGAAAGTGACGCTAGTAACGATCACGCACGAATGGTGCTTTTTACATGCCACTGGCACGAACGCCAGTTAGCTGCTCTGGCAACAATCACGCTCGGATGGTGCTCTTAGTGCTCCACTAGCATGGATGCCAGTCATCAAATTTGATTTCAATTCCTATTTCACTTGCCTCAACAGGTCTTCAAGAGCAGTGTCCAGTGAAGGGAAGGTACACATAAGTGGGCTGGTCACACCCTTGGCTTAGGCCACAACATTATTATTAAATTTAATGTCATGAATTTATACATTAATTTTTTTTGTATGCTGACTGAAAATGAAAATTGCTTCAGTTATAATGTTGTATACATATATTATAGTTGATGAACATTTGATTTTACATGAAGATATTATTAAGTACAATAAAATGAATTAGAGAGAAGTGAAGCTGTCATCTGAAATGATCAGTTTGATATGTAGCTCAAAGATTCTGAGATTGTCTGATGTCTTTGAGAAACGGCAGGAAATATGCAAAGGTGCGTTATTATCATTAGGAAATTTCTCCTTGGAAAATACATTCAGATTGAGACAGAAATCTTGCTAGAAAACATTTAAGTTGAGTGAAGAAGTGAAGTAATCTAAGTTCACTTGAGATGTGTTTTGAAGCCAAGCAGTACACATGGCTGCAGAGTGTGCTTTTAGCTGTAAATTTCATGAAAACTATGTGTTCTCTTCGCTCGTCACATTGCATTTGTTGTGAATGCAGACGAAATGCAGTTTATTGGCATGAATTGGTGAAGTATTCCAAACTTTGAAGATTTTTTTTATTATTATTGTATTTTTTTGTTTCTTGCCTACAAAGCTGCAAATACATTTTGAGAGAAATACCTGTTAAAGGGATGGGCTTCCATATATATTACATTGCAAATATAACAGATGTACTCTGTAGTCCCAAGTTATATTAAGTTGCAAATTGACATACTGGTGTTACAGCTACATCAGCTTACACTTTTAAACTTGAGTTCAGGCATAAGATATTTTCTGCCGTGATACGAAGAAACCAAATATTTTCTTTTTATCAATCTATTAATATTGGGTTTGGCAAGAAGACTGTTTGTATTATCAGAAAACAGTTGGACATATATATAATTGAGATTCTTATTTTTATTGAGCCATATGTTCGGTGTCTGTACTCAGCAGACTTATGATTAAAGACAGTCAAACCATGACCATCCCAGATGTAATGTTTATGGGATAATATTATTGAAAGTTACCTTTTTTTTTTATATATAAGGTGTGACTAATAGAGAATCAGTGGTTATTTCTAGCAGTCCAAGTGGTCCTTATTGTGTGTATAGAAATATATGCATGTGTATATATATACATATACATACATACACACACTCACACATACACACATACACACATATATATTATATATATATATATATATATATTATATATATATATGTGTATATATATATATATATATATATGTGTAGATATATATATATATATATATATATCTATATATATATGTATTATATATATATATATATATTATATATATATATAGTGGCAGGAGTGACTGTGTGGTAAGTAGCTTGTTTACAACACACAGTTCCGGGTTCAGTCCCACTGTGTGGCACCTTGGGCAAGTGTCTTCTACTATAGCCTCGGGCTGACCAATGCCTTGTGAGTGGATTTGGTAGACGGAAACTGAAAGAAGCCCGTCGTACATATATATATATATATATGTGTGTGTGTGTGTGTTTGTGTGTCTATGTTTGTCTCCCCAACATCGCTTGACAACCGATGCTGGTGTGTTTATGTCCCCGTTACTTAGCAGTTCAGCAAAAGAGACTGATAGGATAAGTACTAGGCTTACAAAGAATAAGTCCTGGGGTCGATTTTTGCTCGACTAAAAGGCGGTGCTCCAGCATGGCCGCAGTCAAATGACTGAAACAAGTAAAAGAGAGTAAAAGAGAAAGAGATATGTATATGTGTGTGTGTGTATATATATTTATATATACATGTGCATATGAAGAGAGTGAGAGAGAGAAAGAAAAGGAGAGGGACATAATGATGTTGATTATGTATGTCAACAATATGACCCGAGGGAGTATACCTGATGAGAGTATTCTGCATACTAAATACAAATATAGTAGGGTTTCAAATATTGTGTATAAATGAATGTGAATAAAAGAAGATTGAAATTTTGACACTGAAAAGTATCTTCATTTAAAACTAAGCCAGAAATACACAGTACCAATTCCTTGGTGGAATCTATCTAAGACTTCATTCAAAGATAAGATTTAAACTCTTTATTCTTGAGAATCAAACCTGGTGGCCAAATACAATCTTGGTTTTCATATTTTGTCTTTATTTCAGATTTTGTTATATTCCAAGTTATTCGCTTCTTTGTTCTCCCTCTTTCTATCATCACATTTTCCTTCCTTAATTCTCAGTTAGAATTCACAAACAATTTTATTCTGAGAGCTTAAAAGTGGTGGTGGTCTTACTATGGAATGGCTTTTCTTGAATTATTGAAATAATTTTATTCTGTTGAGGTGAAACTAGAGAGCTATATACGAATTCTCTTATGCAGATTTTGTAACATGCCAGGAAATAAACCTTTTAGTGTTGCATTATAGATATCCCAATGTGTATGTTATGCATATCAAACAGCAAATATGATGTGGGTTTATACTCAGCCGAGTACTTGATTTGAGAACACAAGTGATATGTAAATATATTTATGTATAATGGTGGTACTCCAGCATGGTCTTGGATTTGATGACTAAATCTAACTGAAGAACTGAGGAACTTATTTGGTTGTGAATGTATGTGTATTCATATTGTGTATAATATATAAAGAATGTATGTGTGTGTATATATATATATGTGCGTGTATATATTTACATATGTATATATATATATAGGTATGTATATATATATATGTGTGTGTGTGTATATATATATATATTATATATATATATATGTATATGTATATATATGTATATATATATATATATATATATATATATATATATATATATATATATATATATATATGTATGTATGTATGTATGTATGTATGTATATATATATATATATAGTTTTTGGGAAAGCAAAATTGGTGAAAAAGAAATGTTGGGGATTTAGGTAAGCATGAAATAATAAATAGAAAAATAAAAATCTGTTCATGAAAAGAAAATGTTTTAGTGCAGTTTACCGTAATTAATTTGACATGAAGTAAAATAGTTTAAGTGGTAAATAACTTGAAATTATTTTTGTAGCATAAAATTACATATTGTACAAAATAAATCTAAATATATCAACCAAAACAGATCCAAATATTCAAATTCTCAAAACGCAATCATATTCCTTCTTTCTCCCTCTTTCCTTTTCTATCAACTTCTTGTTCTTCCTTTCTCTCTCCCTCTCTTTTCTTGACCTTTCCTTCCATGTGCCTTCACATACAGTTTTGCAGATACTCAGACATATATATATATTATATATATATATATATATATAATATATATATATATATATATATGTGTACTCAGTTTTATGCATTCATATTCTTCCATATCCACTCACAATCTTGTGTATATGTATTCCACTTTTATCCAGTAATTACTGGTATACCCTGTCTCACATACACATGTACTCTCTCTCTTGCTTTCTTCCTCTCTATTTCTTTCTCTCTCACACACTACACACATGCATGCACACACACACACCACACACACTTAAACTAATGCGAAATTGTAAAAAATAAAATTTAATATTGAGATTCAAAAAAATTGTGATTATTGCCAAAAACAAGAAGAGAAAAAAAATCAACAACTTGTTGTTATTTACTTTTGTAGGTCCTAATTCTTGCAAAATGGAAAAGTTCCTGAAAACGTATGGAAATTCTTTACCTCAAACTCCTTCCAGACAATTGGATACGTGCAGCAGTGCTAGACATACATTTCATTCTAATATAAATAAAAATATATACAGTGATGATATTAACCAAATACCTACCTCAGTTGGCAGTAGAAACTGTAAACTAGTCTTGCAACCTTGGGACCTTCCTACAAGAAACACTTTCAATGTCTCAAAACCTCTTCCTGCACTTCCAAACAACTCAAACAATTAAAATGATAACAGTAATTATTTGAAAAATAAGGATTACAAATGTGTTATAAAGCTTCTTTGATAGTTTTAATGAGAGCAAACTGAAAAGGCTTTAAAATGAATGCTTGTTTATCGCAGTATACGGGTGCTATGTGTAAGTTAACAAATATACATTAAAACTGTTTTGAGAGCCTTTAAACAAACATTATTTCCACCAAGCTATCTGTAAATTAATTTAGATGAATTTTAGAAAAAAAAAATCAATAAAGTCAAAAATAGAAGAAAACTTAATGGATTTTATTTGTATACGAATGTGTGGTGAGTGAGAATTACACACACATCTATGCGCACAACAAACATATATGTATACACATGTATACACATGTGACAATGTATGCATATGGATATAGGTATATTTATGTATAATGTATATGTATGTATGTATATTCACCATACTTATGTAAATAAATACATTTTTATGTATATATTTATTTAAAAAAAAAAAATGTCTATTCACATATAATATATCATACACACATAGGCATATACACCATACACTCATAATATGCCACACATAAGCATTACACAATACACACATAGACATATAGATCATACACATTGACATATACATCAAAACACAGTTTCCAGTGTAGATAGAAAAAATGTTTCAACCAGTGATATTTCCATTTTTAACAGACATTTGCTAATTTGGTGTAGATCTAATTTATTGTCAACAGTAATGTTATTTGGATACATAAAACTTCTTTAATTGGTTTCACTGAGATAAGAGTTTCTTTTTCTGAGATAAATTATATCATCTTCAAGGAAATTCTCTTTAATTAGCAAGTTAAGAGTTTCTAAATGCATATTTTCATAATTTCCTACAGCCGCTCAAAATCTTTACCACTTACATTTAAATAAGTAATAGGTAGTAATCTGGAATCTATGATTATGCCAGCAGCATTTTCTATTTAGTCTCATCATTTGATGTAGCAGACATTTCAAAAGCAGCTAGAATTTAGAATTGTGAACATAGTATATAATGGTAATTTATCTTAGATCTCTCTCTTATTATTTCTTCCAACTTTTCTCCTGATCTTTCTATTATTTCTCAATCATAATATTTGCTTCACATGTGTGTGTACATGTGTATATATATGTGTGTGTTTGTATGTGTATAATGTATGTATGTGTGTAAGTATATATATATATATATAATATATATATATATAATATATATATATATGTATATATATATATATATGTATATATATATATATGTATATATTATATATATATATATTATATATATGTATATATATGTGTGTGTGTGTATGTATACATACATACATACATACATACATACATACATACATACATACATACATACATTCATATGCACATATATGAACATGTATCAATAATGTATATATTTACACACATACATTAACATGCATACATGCATATATACATACATATATTCATGCATACATAGCTATATAGATACCTCAACACTTGAAATATTACTCCTCAACAGATTTTGTTTATTCTATATTTTCTTTTTTTTTTTTACTTCTTTCATTCATTCATTCATTTATTTATTTTTTTAATTATTGGTTGGTCTTGCAGAAGTATAGATCTCACACAATCTTTGTACAGCTGATGACTCCTCCTGAACTCCCCACCTCAAATTACTTACGTATGGAATTCTCCTTTCCAACGTTCAGAGATTTCATTTATAGTCGAAAGTTGTTCATTAGTGGCCAAGCAACGAGACCAATATCTGTAGCTAGGTGCTTTTAATACTCATAAATGTACGCCCTAACCTGCAATGTGATTCATGAACAGATGTACATTCCTATTTGCTTTATTGGAGAACACTAATAACATTGGGTGAAAATATATCAAATCATATTGCCTTGATATTTTTATTGCATTTCGTTACATGGCTAAAAGTAAATCTATTCCTGTTTATGATGGCGTTTGAGGCTTACCATTCATACCCTAATTCATTTATTAATCTTTTAAGACATAATCTACAACTCAGAATTCTAGCTATGGAAACTCTGGAAACATTAACCATAACTATGAAAACAAAAGTATAGGTTATAAATAAGCAATGTAATATTAAAGCAAAGTTTTCAGTTGGTTCAGTATACATTTCTTAAAAGAAAGAAATTTTTAGTACAATTTTATTTGTTTATATCATTCAATTCAAAAATTGTTTGAAAATGTTTGCCTCTGATATTACTATATATTTAATTATATATCCAACAATTTCTGAATACTTGGATATTTTAGTATTCCTAGATAAAAAAAAAAGATATCTATCAACTTAACTTTTTTTTTCATTTTTATCATCCTAGGATAAATTGGTTAAAAACAGTATCCGGATCTTCTTATTTTGGACGAAGATTATGAGAGATTCTTACTTTACAAACTATATAGATATTATATACAATAGATTAAAACACAATTTCCTTTCTCTCTTTCTCCACAAGTTCTTCTTTATTCATTCTGCTTTTACTCTTTCTCGCCTCCCCACCTTGCCATTAATACTATGGATTATCTTAAATTCTCTAAAAGTCATAAAAAATATTCCTATTTAACCCCATCATTTACTTGAGTAATTTCTAGATGAATTAAGTGGATTATATAAAACTTACTTCAGATACCATTTTTTTTTTATCAAAATGCTTGTGTCTCTTTTAATTCTTTGAAGCTGATATTTGTCTCAAAACCATTCTTATTTTCATACGATAAAACATTACTTTAAACAAGAACGCATAACTAATTTTTATTATATCAAATAAAATGCATTTAGTTTGCTTTTTACACTAAAAAACAAATATATATATATATATTTAGGTAATAAAACAATTACTTCTGAAGTAAACATTAAAAAAATAGTATTTTATTAACATGTGAAGACTGTCTTTTAGTTTTCTTTACTAATTTCTTTCATATTGGATGAATAGTTGTTAGAAATTGTGAAGAAAGACAAGACATTGTTTTTGTCTACATCCTTCATTGAAAGATATATTTTCCAGTTGTCTTAGAGCAGTTAGCAAATTTTCTCATAAATGTTCTTTAATATACATATTTGATAACAATACCATTTTCAGAAACCTAATGCTTGAAATTAGCATGTTCAACTTAAAAACTTTATTATTATTATAAACATTAATGAAATGAATCTTTCCTTACATGAGTATGATTGTCCTTTTTGTTGCTAATGACGATAATTTTTTTTTTTTAATGAATTAGCCACAAGTGAAACAATAACATGAACAACAATGTGAAGACTGTTGATTGGTTTGAAGTAGTAATAGAGTTGATTTATATACAATTACTGATTATATTTACATGCTGCATACAATCACTTTTTTTTTTATTATATATTTCTGAATGCTTGCCTCTTGAAGAACCATTTCTTACAATTATAAGTTTTCAGGAAAGCAGTTTCTGAAACTGTATCCTGTGTTGATTTTGATGTTTGATCAGACACAAGTCTAAATTTGTAGTAATGAATGTTTAGTTAATTCATTCAAACTAGTGGTCCTACAGATACTAATTGTGATTCAGTAGGAATGTCGTAATTCAGTTGATCCAGCAGCTAAAGTTAAAAGCCACATCTTCTTTACCATTTCATAAAAAGGATATGTTTGACGATGTACTCTGAGATTTACATAAGGTTGGGATCATCAGAGTTAAGAGAGCTTAGACCATGGATTTACCAAATGAGAGCTGACCGGTGGCTAAATAACAAGAAAATAATATTTATATCAAATCCCCAGAAAGATGAAACGCAAAGGTTTTTAGCATCAGCAGAGTAGGGAGGCATAAAAATAATTCATGCTCTCTTACATCTGCGGCAATTAATTAGCGTTGATATTAAATAAAATCATTAAATAGCTATTTTTCCTTTATACTTTACTTCCAAACATGTGCTGCTGTGGAAATTTTAAATTTCAAATAAAGAAATACAAGAATTTAGTTTATAAACAGAG
>NC_043010.1:7634072-7649072 GCF_006345805.1 Octopus sinensis | reverse complement strand
TAATCATCATCATCGTTTAACGTCCAATAATGATGATGATATATATATATGTGTGTGTGTGTGCATGTATATATATATATGTATGTATGTATGTATATGTATATATATACATATATATGTGTGTGTGTGCGTATATATATATATATTATATATATATATATATATATATATATGTATGTATATGTATATATATATATATGGTGCCCCAGCATGTCCAGAGTGTAATAACTGAAACAAGTGTAAAAAGATATATATATATAATGAAAGTGATTAAGTTCAACATACTATATTAAGCCACTTATTAACTATTATGATGCAAATTGTACACAATGACAATAAAATCATGAAATACTCAGACATGTATGTGAAGGAAGCAAGGAAATACAGAAATGGTACAAAAACTAGCATTGTCTCAATCAAAAGTCTCTAACTTTTACCTGTGACTTCTGCGACTCTTTTAACCCCACCCCCACCATTTTACTTATTTTTTGTGACCTTTCTTCTGTGTACTGTTATTTTTTTTTCGATGACTTTTTCCCTGTGACTTTTTCACTCACTTTTAGAATCAAGTGTATATATAATAGTAACATGCATTGTATGGAAATAATGCATTCAACAATAGAAGAATGCAGTTTACTTGGTTCAAGTTAATTGGCTCAATTAAATCAATTGATATAATACTAACACTACAAGAGAAAGTATATATTTCCAAATAAAATCTGCATATTTTTCTTTGTTTATTGAGCATAAAACTTCTATGTTTATATATGTATGTAGATAGGTAGTTATATATGTATGTATGTGTGTATATGCATACACACATATACATACATATGTATATATATATATATATATATATATGTATAAGGGTGGAAAGGAACACACGAGTTGATATATATGAAAAAACAAGTCAAAAATAGAAAATGCTAAGATAATTTTATAGTGAATCTTTCAGTACCGGTTTCGGTCATTTTGAGACCTTTTCAACTGTAACGATTAAATAATTAAATTTAGAAAAATTTAGAAAAATTAGAAGAAAGGTTTATATCTGAACACTACTATGGAAGTATTCCTTTAAAAAAACCTTTCTTCTAATTTTTCTAAATTTTTCTAAATTTAATTATTTAATCGTTACAGTTGAAAAGTCTCAAAATGACCGAAACCGGTACTGAAAGATTCACTATAAAATCATCTTAGCATTTTCTATTTTTGACTTGTTTTTTCATATATATATATATATATACATATATGTATATATATGTATGTGTGTGTGTGTGTGCAGGTGTATGTATATATAGATATATATAGTGGAGGCGCAATGGCCCATTGGTTAGGGCAGTGAACTTGTGGTCGTAGGATTGCAGTTTCGATTCCCAAACCGGGTGTAGTGAGTGTTTATTGAGCGAAAACGCCTAAAGCTCCATGAAGCTCCAGCAGGGTGTGATGGTGAACCCTGCTGTACTTATTTGCTACAACTTTCTTTCAATCTTTCTTTCTTGTTTCTGTTGTACCTGTATTTCAAAGGGTCAGCCTTGTCACACTCTGTGTCATGCTAAATCTCCCCAAGAACTATGTGAAGGGTACACATGTCTGTGGAGTCCTCAGCCACTTGCATGTTAATTTCACAAGCAGGCTGTTCCATTGATCAGATCATCTGGAACCTTCATCATCATAAATGATGGTGTGCCACTTATCTTATATATATATGCTTCTATTTCTTGTCAGCTTGGTGAAATTGTTTTGCCTAGAATTTGATTTGTAATTGATTAGGTGGCAGCTGATCATTTCTGACATCCCTAAGTGTAAACTTGAATAGATGGCTAGTGTGATGTATGTGTGTGTGTGTGTGAATATATATTTATATATATATGCATATATCTTGTATGTGTGTATATATATATATATATATATCTATGTATATATATATGTGTGTATATATATATATATATATATATAAACAAAAGACAAAGACAGGTGGTGTAGACAACAAACAGATGTATTAGTATAACACTCAGGAAGTGAAAAAGTCTTTAACATTTCGAGCCTATGCTCTGTATTTAATATTATGGAGTGCAGTGCAAATTTTGTAGTGTTGGCATCACAGTAGAGCACATTCAGCACTTTGCTTAAAATAGTTGGTACTGAGTGGGTTGACAAAGACCCTAGCTGAATATTGTGTGAGCCATTGTAACCAGCACCCAGTACCCTCTCTAATATAGGTGGTGTTAAGAAGAGTGTCCTTCCATAGAAATCATACCAAAAGTAAACCCTGTGTTTCAGACATGTTCATCTGACCTGTCTAGGAAAGCAGTAGAACTAAATAAGAATTAGAACAGATTGTAATGTTGCTTCTAACTCATGCCAGCTTTGAAAGGAAAGTAAAAATGATGATAATAATGATGGACTCAATATAGTCATATATATTTATGTATGTGTAAGTGAACACAGAGACATGTATATTTATGTACATATTTACATAAATATTTATATGCATATATACATATATATATGATGATAAGGATGATGATGATATATATGTGTGTATAAATATATATATATATTTTTTTTAAATTTTATCTAGTTTCAGCTCATGAGCTGTGGCCATGCTGGAGCACTGCCATTATAAAAGAAAGAGATAGACATAGTTTATTATTATAGCTAGAACACCTTTAATCAAAATAATCTATTTGCGAAAAAAACATATCTGTGCATCGGCCACGAAACGAATCCGGGCCACCCGCGTGGCAGGCGAGCATTCTACCACTGAACCACCGATGCTCACATATATATATATACAGAACAGACAGGCACACACACACACATACACACACACAAACACATAATGGGTAGATGAAAAACATATATGTGAAGTGCAGAAGATTTGGGTAAAGAAAAAGGCAAAAAAAGTAAATAATGAATGAAGTTAGACGAGCAAAAAAGATGGAAGAAGGGATGGAAAATGAAACAAAACAAAAACAATCAAAGAATGTGGACAATGAATGTAAAGACACCAACAGAAAAAAATAGAGCCAAGATCTAACGTTTCGGGTTATACCCTATATCAAAGAGAAGTAAAGGGAACAAGAAAATGAGAAGGGATAGAATCAGAAACTATACTAAACTTACAGTGTCTGTGTATATTGTAGGCTTGTGTGCATGTGTATTTATGTGTGTTTGATGTATACATGTACACAGACATATATATATAGTCATATGTAGGTGTCTATCTATCTATCTAGCTATATGTCTATATATATATATATATATATATATATATATATATATATATATATATGTACATATATAAATATGTATATACATATATATACATATATATATACATACACATGCATATACATACATACACTGAATCTGTTTGCATGCATACAGATATTATTTTGGTCTCATGTATTTTGATAACTCTCATTGTAAATTGAGAAATAATAAAATAGATTCATCTTTTCATACTTATAAAATTTTCATACTTATAAAATGTGTTTATCATGAACACTAGGGAGATGAAATCCTATACTTGCTCTTATTTACTATGCATAGCTTGGTAAACTGCTTGCTGGATAAATTCAATTTATCTTCTTCATTCATTTCAACACTATCATCAATATTCTTGCTGTGCTAGACTTTGCGTTAAGTAAACTGATCAAGTTTATTTATTAACCGTGTGCAGGAAATGCCTCAACTGGCTATTCTGATCTAATTTCAAGATTCTACATGGCAACAAAAGATTTATTATGCAAAAATCCCAGGTGAAACGACTCCCATTTATCACTTATCCTACACAATTTAACTTGATCAATGCTAAGTTAAGCCATCTTGCTTCCTGCTCTGGGAGTTATAGAGGTTTTTATTCCAAGACAGGCAGTGAAATGTGATCAGGAAAGTTAATTGAATTTGTCAAGAGATGACAAAAATGGTTGCTTGTCATTCGCAGGGGCAGGCAACCTAGAGATTTTATGTGAAAGAGGCTGACAAGTGTAGAGGAGGTATGATGTGGTTCTGTCAGATATATTTGACATGACTACTGATAGGATTAATGTGCCAAAAATCATTTCTTGGGCTACTGTCAATAAATATTGTTACCATTGATCTGGTATAGCCATACTATGAATAATTATAGAAATGTTGTGTTTATATAAATATATATAATCATTTGTCATAGTTATATTTTACTTATTTTAGCTTCTCTTTTTTTTTATGGTTCAGAGTTTAGGAAGACTGGATAGAACAGTATCTGATATGGCTTTAGTTTTTTTTCAATAATTGATGAGTTTTTCGGCAAAACTATCTCCAAATAATTCTCGAATTACTTCAATGATTTAGAAAGTTGGTAACTGTCCTAGATATTATCCAGCTTACATTACAGATATCTGTCTAACTTAATTATATGTAGCCATTGATATCATCTTTAGTGAAGCATGTATTCATACTTTGAATACTTTGTTCAGTTTAAAAAATTTTTTATATTTAATGTAAAGAAGTGAATCAGCTACTGAAACAGTTCTTAAGATGTAATGTTTTCTTGGCTCTCACCAGTTTTTTAAAAATTTATTTATCATTTTTCTTTTCCACATGATATAGTAACATTTTATAACACATTAGGATGATTTTTGATGTTAAGACACAGCCAGATATTTTGCTATTACACCATTTAGAAATGCTAAAAGAAAATGTCTTAAGAAAAATTTCACTTGCAATGACACTTACTTTTCATTTGCAGCATCCCAGCAGGGTTTTCTTCTTGCAGAAGCATAAAACTTATATTTTATGTATACTTGTACATTCTTATCACCTTCAAGTCCAGAAAATATAGTTAAAAATATACATATATATCTATAAAGCTTTTCTCTTGCTAAATAACTACATTCGAACATATCAATTTTGTATATGTGTCTTCTTGAAGGAATGAATTCTCGTGAATTCTTCTTATCACTATTTCTGCTGCATGACATGGGGTATAAACACACTTTTTTTAAAACACTCCTTAAAAGTATTTTGGAAAGAAAGTATATATTCTCAATATAAACACAATTTGTTTATTTTCTTTTTTGTCAGTTGCAGATTTTCTGAACCATCACATGAGGCCCTCTCTTTAAAAATGATCAACCACTGTTGCTTAGCAACATTTTTCACTAGCGATATGTTGATGCCGTTGATTTTTCTCATGATCTTTATAACATCTTGTCTCTGTGTTGATGTGACTTACCATGTTGAAGAAGGTAAAAGATCTAATACTTATATTGGAGATATTGACATCGATACCCATTTTGTAGAAACATTTCCAGTCAAAGATCGGATAAGTTTCAGTCAAATAAAACATAATTCTGACATTCCTCAGTTATTCAATGTCACCAAAAGAGGAAAACTATACACCACACAGACTCTAGATGCAGAGACACTTTGTAGCTACAATAAAGAATGCTTTAGAATGCTTGATGTTGCTGTGCAAAGAGAAAAATTTTTCATTAAAATATTAGAAATCAAGGTAATTATAGAAGATATCAATGACCATCGGCCTGAATTTCCTAAAAGACTAATTCAGCTTCAATTCTCTGAAGGGGATCGAAAAGGAATGACTAAATCAATTTCTAATGCTATTGACAATGATGTTGGCTTATTGAACTCCCAGATCAACTATGAATTAATAAAAAATCATGATGATCCGTTTTCACTTGCTGTTTCGAAAAGGGTTGATGGTTCTTATTCCCTTGGAATCACTTTAGAAAATAAGTTAGACAGAGAGATACAAGAGACCTATATGTTAGAAGTCATTGCTAAAGATGCAGGTTTTCCACAGAACCAAGGCACATTACAAGTTGAAATATCTGTAGGAGATATAAATGATAATTCTCCAGTATTCTCTCAAAATCTCTATAATGTTACCATTAACAACCGACACCAACTAGATAGACCAATTGCAATGATTGTTGCAACAGACATGGATTCTGGTAAAAACAGCAAGGTTCAGTATTATTTTAGTTCTAAAACTTCTGAACTGGTTAAAACATACTTCAGATTAAATGAAATTACTGGAGAAATTTTTCTTAATGAACAATACAATCAGGAAAAGAGAAAAAGATTTAAGTTATTTATTGAAGCCAGGGATGAAGGTAGCCCACCTTTGAGTTCAATTGTTGTTATACTTGTAAATATTATCAATCAACAGAACAATGCACCTACTATTGATATGAATTTCTTCTCAGAGTCATCAGGAAGCACTGCCATGATTTCTGAAGATATACAAGTTGGCAACTTTATAGCTTATCTGAAAATTATTGATAATGACATTGGAGAAAATGGAGAGATCAGCTGTAATCTTGACAGTGATAAATTTCAACTACAGAGTCGAGGAATAAAGAAATATAAAGTGGTTATAAAAAATCGTGTTGACAGAGAGATTGAGAAATATATAAATTTTACTATAACTTGTCAAGACAAAGGATCTCCTCCGCTGAAAACAGAAAGAAAGTTCTCCATTCAAGTGATAGATGTCAATGATGTACAACCACAATTCACAAAAGATACTTTTAAATTTCTAACTTATGAGAATGAAAGGCCAAATTTTCCTGTTGGCTTTGTTAATGCTACTGATCCTGATTTGGGACCTGGAGGTCATCTTACTTACACGATATTCAAAAGCAATAGACATTTTCTTCCTTTTGAAATATCTAATTTTGGATTTATCTCTACTACAAAACTGTTGGACCGTGAACAGCAAGAAATTTATGAGTTCAAAGTTTTAGTCAAAGACAATGGGGTACCGTCACTTAATGATACAGCAAAGGTTATTGTGGAAATTATGGACGAAAATGACAATGCACCATATTTCATCTTCCCCAGTGTTAACCCATTCAGTCTTGATGTTCACTACCACCCGCAGAGTAAAAGTGACATTACAACATTAAGAGCTGCAGACCGAGACAGTCGACAAAATGCTTTTCTTAAATATGAACTTCGAGGAGGCAATGCTAAATATTTATTTGCCATTAATCCTTACACAGGAGTATTGTCTTTCTCTCGGCCAGTTCATCAAAATGATGCTGGGTCATTTGAGCTTCATTTGGCTGTCAAAGACAGTGGCACACCAAGCTTATCAGCAACAACAACACTATCTTTAACTCTAACTGTAAGTAATACAACAGCTAAATTATTCACTGCTATTGATACACAGTCTGACAACAAAATACATATTAATTTATTCATCATTATCATTGTTGCAGCAGTAGCAGTATCTGTTGTACTTGTTGTGTCTATAACAATTTGCATTGTGAAAGGCAGTAATAATAAAAATTCTAAACTAAGACGTGGGACAAACATGTCTTATCGTAGTTCAGAAGATAACCACCAAACTGATTTAGGGGAGCCTATGTCATTTCAATATGATGTCCCAGTGACAACACTTTCTGGTGAGGAAAGCAAAATGCAACAACTTGTGAATGCAAGGAGACAAATAAATCCTAACAGAGAAAGTTTGCAAACAGGAATTCCTTGGCCGGCTACCACCGAAGAAACATCACAAGTGAGTGACAATTCGATATTATTATTTCACTAATTGAATTTATGTTGTTGCTGTTGTTTTTGTTTCTGTTTTGCCCTAGGTCACCCTGGAGAAATCTGACTAATGATCTAAAACATTTTTATCATGACCGTCCTGTCTATTTTTAGTGGGTTCACACCCCCAACCATTGATTTTAATTTTCTTAAAATAGATATTCTTATGATAGTTTTTAGACACTCACTTAGCAGCCATTCAGTGGCAGAAAACACAGATAGATGCTAGTTAGTTAGTTAGTTAGTTAATTTGGCTCAAAAGCAAATAGCAAGGCCATGTAGGGGGACATGGAGTTAAGTACAGGGTGGTGTTCATGTAAAGAGTTCCGGCCACTTGAGGTCCAGGGAGGCTTTGAACAAAGCGGTCGTCGGCATCTTTACCATCTCGTCTGGCAGCTTGTTCCACGGATCCGCAACCCGGACAGAGAAAGCTCCTCTCCTTCGATTGAGATGAAATCGTCGCAGATAGAGCTAGGTAAGAATGTAGAGCTAATGTAGAGCTAAGGTAGAGCTAAGGTAGAGCTAAGGTAAGATGCTAAGGTAAGAATAATTGAAAATGATGGAGTTAAAAGCAGTGATTTCTTAATTTTGAGTAAACTAATATTAACTGCCCTAGCAAAAATTATTCATTTGCTATTTTCTCAAAAACTATTGTGTACTACATTTTTAAGAGTAACCTATGCTAACATGGAAAACGGGCGTTAAACGATGATGCTGATGATGATGATGATGATGATGATGACCTAGTTCCATAATCTTACATGTGTGAACTTACATGATCTCATGTGTATGATCTTATTCAAAGATCTTAAATATGTGATGCTATCCCCATGATCTTACACATATGACCCTATTCCATGATCTTACATGCAGTGCCTTATTCCATGATGTTACCTGCATAACCTTCTCCCACGATGCAATATGCATGCTGTTAGACTTTGAATTTAATCTGAAAATTAATATTTTGAAGTAGTTCTTCAAAATACCCGCTAAAAAGATAGAATGGTCATGGTTAGAATTCTTTTGATCATAGCTCTGATCATAAAAACGGACGAAGATTTAGACCAGCGGTTCTTAAACTTTTTTCTTTTTATTCATTATACACTTTACAGAAAATTATCATGAGGTCTATTTTTGCTGCAGTGTTTTTGTATTGAATTTAAACCTTCCCTGTAAACATGTGTAGCTTAATGGTAGGGTGTTTGACTTATGATCGTAAGATCATGAATTTGATTCCTGGTGGTGCATTGCGTTCTTGAGCAAGACACTTTACTTTCACATTGCTCCAGTCCATTCAGCTGGCAAAAATGAATTGTACCTGTAATTCGAAGGGCTAGCCTTGTCATATTCAGTGTCTTATTCTGAGTTTCCCTGAGAACTACATTAAGTGTACATGTATCTGTGGACTGCTCAGTCACTTGCATGTTAATTTCATGAGCAGGCTGATGAGATCAAGTGGAACACTCATCATCATAACTGACAGGGTGTCAATTTATGAGCAAGACGCCTTTCCTATCCCTGACACATTTTGTTACTTCTTGTTACATTATCATCATCATCGTTTAACGTCCGATGATGATGATGATGATGTAACAAGAAGTAACAAAATGTGTCAGGGATAGGAAAGGCTTGTTACACATAAATTGACACCTTGTCAACAGATATATTTGTACTTAATTCAGATCAAGATACAGAAGCTGATGAAGGAAGACGTAGGGAAAAAAATGGAAAAGACTGTCATAGGGTCTTGTAAACCACATGATAGTCTTCTTCTCTTTTACCCCTTGCATTAGCAGAGAAAATGGATTTGAAAATGCTTGTTATTATTGTTGTTGTTGTGTTATTACTTTTTAGGATAAAAGTCTATTTTGGTACATTTTGTGTCTAATGTCAAAGAAAATGTATTAAAAAATGAGTTCTATATATTTTAGCCTATAGATATAAATTATTTATACTGCAGGAAGCCTTAAACTGTTTTTTTTTTATTCAACAGATAAAATATAGTTATGAAAACTTTATGTTTCTAATTTTAGCTTGTATTAGTCTCTTCTTTTTCTTTTAATATAATTTTCATAATTTTCTGAAAACACTTAGTTGTGCCACGGTGCACCATCTGGATACTACTACTACCTTAATGAATGACCTTATTCTGTGATCTTACCTATAATGAAGAACCTTATTCTATGATCTTACCTATAATGAAGAACCTTATTCTATGATCTTACCTATAATGAAGACCTTATTCTATGATCTTACCTATAATGAAGAACCTTCTTCTATGATCTTACCTATAATGGAGAACCTTATTCTATGATCTTACCTATAATGAATGACCTTATTCTGTGATCTTACCTATAATGAAGAACCTTATTCTATGATCTTACCTATAATGAAGAACCTTATTCTATGATCTTATCTATAATGAATGACTTTATTCTGTGATCTTACCTATGTCATGTTTTGGTCATTGAACTAATTTGGGACCTTATATACATTAGTAAATTAATTACCTTTTGTTTTTATAATTTATTAAAATTCACACAACTGGAAAATAAGAAATTACTGTTAATTAATTTTATTTCTTTTTAAATACTTGTTTGTAACTTGCCGAAATGAAGGATGAATTCTTCAGAGTGATCCAAGATAAATTCCCTTTCCCTGCCCATCTCTCCTCTCACTTTGTTTACACGCTTGATTTAAATGCCATAAGAAAATTACAATGTGTCTTTTTCCAAATCACTTATCAAACTCACAATCCAGTAAGCTTTCCTAACTAGTTTCCTTTTGATATGTTTTCAAAGATATCAGTTACTATCTTTGCAGACAAGGTGTTAGACAGAAGAATCAAGTTTATTACTGGCTTGAAGTAGATATTTCATTTTACTTGTTTGTAAGAATTCTGAGATACACTTGATAAAAAGATAAATATCTGTTATTGAGTCAGAGATTTTAGGTTTCTAACGTGAAGTTGTCACTTATCACGACACTTCTAAGAAGTTATCGGTTCATTGCTGTCTTATAGCTGAGATGGTTAAAACCCAATTTCAGAACCAAATTATGATAAAAATGAATCTCTATAGTTGCAAGAGAATGATATCAGATAATATCAAAACACCAGATGTCTAGATGATATCAAAACACCAGATGTCTAGATGAGTTACATGTGACCAACCACTGTTTATAGAAATTTAATGTTAAAACTACAACATTGGTTTTTCTAGCTAATTCTACAATTCAGTGTGCCTTTAAAGTTTATTAGAAATTTTCAAAGAGAATGTGTTTTAATATGATATTGTTTCCTTGGTGTTTAGCTGATTGAACAGGCCTATTATCAAAAGCATTACAGACACAGCCATTTCATTTTTTTTATATATAACCAGGACTATTTTTTGCAAATTTATTTTTATTATTTAAGTTAAATTGGAGGGAGATTTAGCACCTATCTCTAGGAGTTAAAGCAACCATATCAATGTGCTATATATATAAACTGCTTGTGTGCGTGTGTGTGTGTGTGTGATCATGTTGTGTGTATGTATGTGTATATGTGTGTGGGGGGGGGTGCATGTGTGCATGTGTCTGTGTGTGTATATATTTATATACAGCTTCATATATACATGGACATGTATATGCATGAAGACCCTTCATTATAGATAAGTCTTGTCTTCCAAATTACTTGGTGACCTCACCAGTGCTAGTATCATGCAAACCACACTCAATACAATGTGTGAAGCGATAAGCATTAGAAAGGGCATCCAGTCATAGGAACCATGTTAAAGCAGACATTGAAGCTGGCTTGATGCAGTCCTCTGGCTCACCTGCTCTTGTTGAATCAGTCAACCAATGCCAGCCTGGAAAACAGATGCTAAATAGTGCGGGTGACGATGACGACGACGATGATGATGATAACAATGATGATGATGATCATGATCATGATTGTGTTCATCATCATAATTATCATCATCATCATCATTTTGCTGATGAATCTATTTCTCAGTCTTCTTCTACAAGGTAGACTAGAGCAGACAGTGAAATATACCTATTTCTTTACTACCTACAAGGGACTAGACACAGAGAGGACAAACAAGGACAGACAAAGAGATTAACCCTTTCATTGCCAACCCGGCTGAAACCGGCTCTGGCTCTTTAGTACAAATGTCTTGTGTTCATAAATTCTCAATTAAAATCTTCCACCAAACCTTAGTCACAATTTATGCTCCTAACACTAGCTGAATGATAACCAAGTTATTTTACTAAATTCTTTGTTATATTTAAAGTAATTGAAAAAAATACAGAGCATCTCAAAATAAATGCAGTAATGAAAGGGTTAAGTTGATTACATCGACCCCAGTGCGTAACTGGTACTTAATTTATCGACCCCGAAAGGATGAAAGGCAAAGTCGACCTCGGCGGAATTTGAACTCAGTACGTAACGACAGACGAAATATGGCTATGCATTTCACCTGGCGTGCTAACGTTTCTGCCAGCTCGCAAAAACAGACAGGGAAATATACCATGCCCTGAATATACAAGACACAACAACTGTATCAAGGTTTGAATTCAAAACATGTTACGTTAAAAGATAAAAAGTTATAGCTCATTTTTTTCAAGACCCAAATGTTAGTATTATCTATATATATTTGTTGACAACATATTGGTAAAAGTAAATAAGAGCAACTCAAGTTTCTTTACATACTTTTTTTTTAATGTTTCTAAAACAAAAATGCAACTCACACTTTTTTGTTTTACTACAACTCTTTCACTCATTTTGCTTCTACTGAAGATGAAGGTGAATGATGTTAAAATATGAATAGCTGACATATATATATGATGTCTCAAAAATTTGACATTCAGAGAGATTTCTTTCACTGTTTTCATGGTTTGGCATGACTGGTTATCTTGCAAGCAACACTACTGAGTTTTGACATTAGTCAAAAAAAAACCAAAAAAAAAAAAACCAAATAAATAGATAAAATAAAATGTTGTTATGTCATTCTTATTATCACGCTTTAAAATTTTGAGGTGATGGAAAACATTACTATGTATTGAGATCCATTGGTGTGGGTTATAGAATTCATAATAGAAAAATATCTATGTTAGTTTGATCTCTAAGACAGTTACCTTTCAGCAAATGTGTATCAACATTGACATGTGTTACATACATTCCATTTTTTCCCCCCATATTAGCAAATATCTGTAGAGCTAAGGTTTGTTATGTAAAGATATTCGTTTTGGAAATACATATGTATTAGTTTTGGAAAAATTATCTACCAGGGGTTCACTCCCACCATGTGGAACCCTAGACATGTGTCTTCTATTACAGCCTCAGGCTGACCAAAGCCTTCTGAGTGGATTTGGTAGACAGAAACTGAAAGAAGCCGGTTGTATCTATCTATCTATCTATCTATCTATCTATCTATCTATCTATCTATCTATCTATCTATCTATCTATCTATCTATCTATCTATCCATCCATCCATCCATACATACATACATACCTACATACATACATACATACATGCATACATACATGCATACATACATACATACATGCATACGTACATACACACACACACGTACAAACATGCAAGCATACATCAAGTGTACATACATACATACATACATACATACATACATACATACATACATATATATATAATTATAAATCTCTGAGCCAGAATTAAACTGTAGCAGCATGACATTGTGAAGTACATTTGCCACCTAAATGTGGCTGACCCATATGGGTCGATGCTACTGTAGTTTATAGCCCCAGGAAGACATCTCCTCCAGCTGGTTAACGACATGCTGTCTGTGCCCGATCAGAATTTGCAAAGGGAAATCATCGCTCCCATCTCTAGCCTGACGTGATACACATGGACCCGGGTTTCTGAATAGTAACCCATACATATGCATGTTCAGCAAAGGAGATGGACAGAATAAGTACCAGGTTTAGAAAATTTAAAAAAAAGTACTGGGGTTGACTTATTTGACTGAAATTTTTCTAGGCGGTGCCCATGCATGGCCACAGTTTAATGCCTGACACAAGTAAAAGAATAAAAGAAAAGAAGTCCAGCAACTGTTAAAATATTAAGACAGTGGTTTTCTACCTTTTTGGTTTCATAAGACGCTAGAGATCAAATGAGAAATTACTGGCACATTTCCCTGGGAGAGTTTAAAGAAAATCTGCTTTAAAGTGCCAATGTGAAGTGTGTTTCCCAACCGCCTGGCTTCAGGTTCAGTTGCACTTGGGCAAGTGTCTTCTACTATATCCTTCTATAACCACAAGCACACACACACACATGTGCACACACACGCACACAATTCACACACAATTCACACACATGCATGCTTACATACTTACATGTATGTATACCTATTTCTGTACTACCCACAAGGGGCTAAACACAGAAAGGGACAAACAAGGACAACCAAATTGATTAAGTCGATTACATCGACCTCAGTGTGTAACTGGTACTTAATTTATCGACCCCGGAAGGATCAAAAGCAAAGTCGACCTCGGTGGAATTTGAACTCAGAACGCAGTGGCAGACGAAATACAGCTAAGCATTTCGCCCGGTGTGCTAACGATTCTGCCAGCTCGCCACCTTACTTGTATGTATACCTGCACACATACAACCAAAATATTTCCTTATGGATGTAAATACTTCTCCATTTAAAAAAAAAAAAATCATGTTGAAATATCTCTCGTTAAATCAAATTAATCTGTGACCCAACAAAGTATTCACCTGAGTTCAAAAAACCCAAGAGACTTATAAATATAATACGAGTTAGAGGTCAGTATGACAGCATTTTAAAATACATTTTGTTTGTGTGTATGTGAATGTGTGTGTACGTGTGCGTGTATGTGTGTGTGTGTGTGTACGTGTTTGTTTGTGTGTGTGTGTGTGTGTGTGTTTGTGTGTTTTCCTGCAAGGCTGAATACTTCATTACATAGCAAATGTAAACTAGGAACACTTCAAATGACAACTGCTTTTATTGAATATAAACTAGATTGAATGCAATGCATCAATGAAGAACACCTACAATTGGAATTATTTCTATTATTATGTTTAAAATTGACAACTATCAGCTTTTATTGAAGTTTAAACATTAAAACTAATGCTATTGAAAAGGTTTAACAATAATGTATATTAACCTTTTTTTTCTTTCTGTTTTAGAGTTTAACATGAAAGTATATTAATCTATGTTAGTGAACAACACAAAGCTATATGAACTTTTATTTGAATTTTTGCTATTAAACTATCTTGATTATCTTTGTCAACATTTCACATTAAAGATCTTTCACATTTTATCCATAAATGTATTCTAAATACATATCTCATAATTCCACATTATATGAAATCATTACTAACACGCCATAACAGCAAAAATTTCCCTTCGAATACTACTCTCAAATAATTCAGCCATTTGTGCTTA
>NC_043010.1:7616572-7631572 GCF_006345805.1 Octopus sinensis | reverse complement strand
CAAAAACGAAGGCAGGTGGAAAACAAACGAACAATTATATATATATATACATATATATATGTATATATATATATATATGTATATATATGTATGCATATATATGTATATATGTATATATGTATATATACTTACATACATACAATTATATATATCTGTATGTACACACACATACACACACACACATATATATATAGATAGATAGATATAGATATACACATACACAAACATACACGCATGTATACTCATACATACATAATATACTAAGGACAATACAAGACAATACTAAGTGATATCAATTCCATTGGTAGCTTGAAAAATTAGTAGATAAATAAGAACTACCATACTTACATGTTTAATGCTTAATATAGCTATTGAGAGCAGATATATTATTAATCAATTAAAATTACACATGTAATGAAGAGAAAAATTACTAGCGTTAATTATAATCCTTGTCATAAAAGGCAAGGAAGACAACTCTAGGATCTAAATTGATTAAAAATTGAATGTGCTGAGCAGTAGCATAAACAGGGGTGGGGGGAAGATGGGCACCAATTGAAGTGGGGTGCAGAATTGACCATAATACGATAAGTTTGAACTCCATTTCTAGAATTTATAAAAGTAAACATTCAAAAAATATATTTTGAATAACAGGCTGTACTGAAGTGCAGGTAAATGAACCCTGGTAAAGTAATCCTAAAATATTGCTTGTAACAAATAAATACTATATAATAGTGTCGATTTTGTAATTGCGGAGGGGACATTTTTGTGTCTTGCCCTGGGCATGGCTTACCCTAGGTACATCACTGGTGCTTAGTCATGCAGTGAGTCTGATTGTTGGCAAGCATTATAACAAGTCTGGGCATATTTCTGTCTTATTACACCTCCTCAGCAAATAGACTGAATGTTCTTTTATCTTTTATTTGTTTCAGTCTTTGGACTGTGACCATGCTAGGACAAAGTCTTGAAAGGTATAGACAAACAAATTGATTCCAGTACTAATTTTTTATAGTCCGGTACTTATTCTTTTGGTCTCTTGTGTCAAACTGCTAAGTCACTGGAATGTAAACAAACTAACATCAGTTGGCAAGTGGTTTGAGGGAGAATCACATACAAAAAGAACAAACACACAAACACCTGTACAACATGCTTCCTTACAGTTTCTGTCTACAAAATTCATTCACAAGGTATTGGTTATGCTATGACTGTGGTAGGAAATACTTGCCCAAGGTGCTGCTTAGTGGAACCAAACCTGAAACTTCATGGTTGCAAAGTGATCTTCTTAACCACACAGCCATGTTTCTGCACCTATAAGTTGCTGTTTAGCCCTAGGTCAACCCTGACTATGAAAACCAATGAGGAAAAAGCATTCATTGATGGTCATCCAGTCTCTCTTTCTCTCTCTCTCTCTCCCTCTCTCAGTGTATGCAATTATCATATATCTATTACTACATAATGTTACAATTTAATTTAGCTAACACCATCCATCCCCCTACAAATATTAATAACAAGGTTATTGCATCTGAAACATAATGTTTTTACAATAGGACAAAATTTATATTATTTACTCTCAACCGAATTTCTTGGATTTATCTGTAAGGTTTGGTTTGAAGGAGATTTTGGCTGTTATTTCTAACCTGTCAAGCAACCACAGAGGGGTTCTTTGTTGGCTTGTACATGTACAGACATAAGATTTTCTTGAATTTGTTTATTGGAAGTTTATCAAACCTGTTATTTTCTCAGCTTAATGTGATTACAAATGTGACATTGAACGCAAAGCTAACTTAATATTTACTGTATCAGTATAAACTTTACATCTAACTTAATATTTACTGTATCAGTATAAACTTTATCTCTGTTAGATGCACTTAACAGATAAATATTTGACATGTAAATATTTTTCAGTGGTTTGATTCGGAGCAGATGTAGCGAAGACTAAACATTCTTCTTATCAGAAACAAAATTAAAATTATAGTTTATGCTTTCTTTTTTTCTTTACACAATTCTTATCTAAGTAAGGTTTTCATCATTAATTCCTATAAGATTTCTAGATGAGCAAGTAGTCCTGGCTCAGTGGTAGGATTTAGTAAATCTATAGAAGGGCAAATGTGACCAATAACTATTTAGATGTCTGACCTTGGAGGAAAAACGTCTAATGAGGTTTGCCATAGACAGTGGCAAAAATCTGTTTAAATTGTCACAGAGTTGATATATATATATATATATATATATATATATATATATAGAGAGAGAGAGAGAGAGAGAGAGAGAGAGAGAAATAGATAGATAGATAGATAGATAGATAGATAGATAGATAGATAGATAGATAGATAGATTGATAGATGTGTGTATTTTTCCCTTGTTTACAATTAACACAGAAAAAATAGATAGTTATCAGGGTAGCAAAAAAATCACACAGGTAAAAAGGTAAAAACTCCTTATTTTTAAAGGTAGAAACTCTGAGTTTACATGAAATATTTTGTATAATTTATATAAATAAATAAATGGAGTTAAATGCAAGTGTTATTCAAATTCTTTTACTTCCGACACATGTTTCGAAGATATCATTGGTATTATTCCAAATGAATAAATTGGTGTAAAACAATGTACTCAGGTTGCTCCACAAGCAGCCTGGATACCTCCAAAAGCTCCACAGAGCATGAGCTGGATCGAAGTGGTTGGGTGGGTTTGTAAGATTGTTATGGGTAGGTGAATGAGAAATGGGTGGGGTGGAGACTGCCAAAACGGGTAGGGCTGCTGGAAGGATGAGACAAGAGCTATGAGCTGGAGATGATAGAGAGATGCAGAAGAGTGGAAGACAGTGAGTAACAGGAGTAATAATAAATATATATGATAGATTTATTTTGAAGTTGTACTTGTACAGTGAAGGCAACAAGATGGTGGAATCATTAGCATGTGAGGCAAAATTCTGAAAAACATTTTTTCTGGCTCTTTATGGGTGAGTTCAAATCCCATTGAGGGAAACTTTGCTTTTCATCCCTTTGGGGTCAATAAGTACCAGTCAAGTGCTGGAATCAATATATATTTCTTTACTACCCACAAGGGGCTAAACATAGAGGGGACAAACAAGTACAGACAAATGGATTAAGTTGATTACATCGACCCCAGTGTGTAACTGGTACTTAATTTATCGACCCCGGAAGGATGAAAGGCAAAGTCGACCTCGGCAGAATTTGAACTCGGAACGTAACGGCAGACGAAATACGGCAACGCATTTCGCCCGGCGTGCTAACGTTTCTGCCAGCTCACCGCCTTTTTATATTGCTGGAATCAATATAATTGACTTGTTCTCTCACCTCAAGAATTTGTGGCCTTGCCCATTATCCTGTCCTGGTAAATGTTGTGGTAATTTATGCTCTTAACACAACCTTAATAATAGCAAAATTATTTTACTAAATTCTTTATTGTATTTAAAATTAATTGAAATAAAGACAGAATCTCAACAGAAGTGTGGTAAGAAAAATGTTAAACCACACAAAAAACTATTTTATTCCATTCTCATTTATTTTATAAAATGTTGAAATTGTTGCTCATCTACACCACTTTATAACCATGGCTCAGTGGTTAGAGCGTCGAGCCTACGACCGTGAGGTTGTGAGCGCAAATCCTGGACCGGGCTGCATGTTGTGTTCTTGAGCAAGACACTTTATTTCACGTTACTCCAGTTAACTCAGCTGTAGAAATAAGTTGCGATGTCACGGGTGCCAAGCTGTATCGGCCCCTTTGCCTTTCCCTTGGATAACACTGGTGGCATGGAGAGGGGAGGCCGGTATGCATGGGCAACTGCTGGTCTTCCATAAACCACCTTGCTCAGACTTGTGACTAGGAGGGTAACTTTCTAGGTGCAATCCCATGGTCACTGTCATGACCGAAGGGGGTCCTGACCTGACCTGATAACCATACTAATGCTGAAATATACTGCTTTTGTTTCATTAGTCTTGAAAATAATGAAGAATTTATTGAAATAACTATCAATAGTAAACTGGTATGACTGAGTGAGTTGGCAGAATTGTTGGCATGCTGGACAGAAAAGTTAGGGACATTTTGTCTTTCTTCATGTTCTGTGCACAAATTCTATCGAGGTTCTTTTCTGCCTTCCACCCTTTCAGGGTTGATACAGTAAGTACCAGTAAGTACTGCTGGGGTTGATGTAGTTCACTTATCCCCCACCCCTAAAATTGCTGGTCTTGTGCCAAAATTTGAAATCAGTGTCGACCTGATGTAAGACAGCAAACTAGCAGAGTTGTTTGCATTCTGGACGAAATGCCTAGCAGCATTCCATCTGTCAATAGATTTTTAGTGGCTGTGTGGTAAGTAGCTTCCTTACCAACCACATGGTTCGAGGTTCAGTCCCACTGCGTGGCACCTTGGGCAAGTGTCTTCTACTATAGCTTTGGGCCGACCAAAGCCTTGTGAGTGGATTTGGTAGATGGAAACTGAAAGAAGCCCATCGTATATATGTATATATATATATGTGTGTGTGTGTGTGTGTGTCTGCGTTTGTCCCCTCAACATCGCTTGACAACCGATGCTGGTGTGTTTACGTCACTGTAATTTAGCAGTTCAGCAAAAGAGACCAATAGAATAAGTACTAGGCTTACGAAGAATAAGTCCTGAGGTCAATTTGCTCGGCTAAAGGTGGTGCTCCAGCATGGCTGCAGTCAAATGACTGAAACAAGTAAAAGAGCTCAAATTCCACCAAGGTTGACAGTTCTTTTATTCTTTCAGGGTTGATAAAATGAGCACCTGTCAAACACTGGGGTCAGAGTTAAGAAAATCGATTTATACCCACCCCACCTGAAGCTTGCTGGCCTTGTATCAAAATTTGAAACCAATATTAAGTTGGTGTTAAAATTCGATGAAGGATTTTTCACTTTGATCCTTTTAAAACAAGGAATTTGTATCAGAGAAAATAAGCTGGTTTCAGACTGGTTTGTATCAAATGGGTTAATGACTGCAAAATTCTATGGAAGTGAAGCAAACAAAAATAGATATTCTTGATAAGTTGAGTAACTTACAGAAAAAAAAATGTAACCAAGCTCTCCGTGACAAATAACAACCTAGCCTTTGCTCCTGTTTGTAGTCAGTTCATACCTTTTATATTGCTAATGCTATGTGTCTCTCTCTCTCCTCTCTCTCTTTCTCTCTCTCTCTCTATCTATCTATCTATCTATCTATATATGTATATATATATATATATATTATTCATTTATTTATTATATATATATATGTTGTGTGTGTATACATGCATGCATACATGCATATATATATATATATATATATATATATATATATATATATATATATATAATATATATATATATATATAGGAAGATAGAATAGATTGGTATATAAATAACTGAGTATAGATGTATGTGCATATATCTATCTAGAAATCTCTCTCTCACCTCTCTCTCTCCCTCCTCTCTCTCTCTCCCTCCCCTTCTCCCCCTCCCCCCCCTCTCTCTCTCTCTCTCTATCTGTATATATGTATAGATCTGTAAATGTATATATGCATGTGCATGTATAAATACACACACACATGTGTGTATTTAAGTATTTATGTATGTGTGCATATGTTTGTGTGTATGTGCATGTGTGTGAGTCTGTGTATGTGTGTTTGTATATATATATATATATGCAAGAGGAACATGAAGTATTTCAATACTTATACATCAACATGTTTTAATCCAAATGTCTATTACAAGACTACACGAAAGCAATGCTCCATTATGGTCTCACCCATTATAATCAAAGGTAACTAAAGAACACGGATCTTCGTTATGTCACTATTTGTCACTCAATTCAAATCCTGTGAAATTCTAAGAAAAAAGGGATGAGATTTCCAACTCTAATTTTGTTATGCCAGACATTAGTCTACATCATTGATCTATGTATATAATATATTTGATTAGACATATGTGATTCAGAGTTAACATCCTTTGCAGAGTCTTTCAAATAAGAAAAAAAAAAAAAAAAAAATCATAATTATCTCTTCTTAAATTCTTCCATTTGTTTGTCTCCTCATTTCTTCTTTTATGAGATAAATCCTTAGAGTCTATGAGGATTTGCATTTCAGGGGTTAGGAAGTACTTCAACCCAACCCTAAATCAGTTGGCGGGGTTTGTACAAAAAGCACAAGTGAAAGCTCCCACCAGAGAGTGGAGCAGCTGCCTAATGCAAACACTTTAAATTGGAACTCCTCTCTCTCTCATCAAATAATTAGCTATCCAACTGATTAGCAAACCTTCATTCAACAAACATGCAGCCACTTACTGCTTCAACCATGTGCTATCTATCTGTCTGTCTCTGTCTCTGTCTCTCTCTCTAATGAGTGTTTCTGTGTGTATATATAGCTATATCTCTCTCACACACATATACATGTATGTATGCATATATATTGTATATATTTACATACATATGTATGTATTATATATATACATATATATGTATATATATGCATATATATAATATATGTGATGATGATGATGTATCTGTGTGAGATTATACATACACACACACATACATACATATACATATATCCCTTCTGCCACAACAATGGTTCCTTAATTCTTTAAATTAATATACTGCCTGAATACCACTTTCCTTAGAGTCCATCTATTATATTTGCCTCTCCCTTTTTCATCATTCAATCCCACTCTGTCTCATCTGCAAAACCATCATACTGGCCAATCTCTTCTCTTCAGAACAGCAGCTTTCTGTAATATTCTTTCTACTATACCATATTTTCTAGATGGACATCAATTTATTGAAGCTGCTTGTGAACTACATTGGGTGGAACCTTTGCATAGTTATTCAATCTGCTAAAAATAGAAGCATAGTCCCTCTCCAGTAACTACTCTTTTACTCTTTTACTTGTTTCAGTCATTTGACTGTGGCCATGCTGGAGCACCGCCTTTAGTCGAGCAAATCGATCCCAGTACTTATTCTTTGTAAGCCTAGTACTTATTCTATCGATCTCTTTTGCCGAACTGCTAAGTTACAGGGGATATAAACACACAAGCATCTGTTGTCAAGCGATGTTGGGGAGAAAAACACAGACACACATATATACATATATACGACGGGCTTCTTTTCACTTTCCGTCTACAAAATCCACTCACAAGGCTTTGGTCGGCCTGAGGCTATAGTAGAAGACACTTGCCCAAGGTGCCACACAGTGGGACTGAACCCGGAACCATGTGATTGGTAAGCAAGCTACACAGCCACTCCTGCGCCTAATATCTTTAACTAAAGGGACATACTGATTAATTTGTCCAAAATTTTGCTGTGTCTGAATAAAAGGCAGGATGGTCATAGCTTGAATTCTTTACTTCATAAAGCTTGGATGCTTCGGTCGGGGCTGATGTGGATCTCGGGGTTAAATGAGAACACTAAATATGAGAGCCCTTTTGTGGTCATTTGATCTGCCATAAGTACCTGCCAAATCTTTCCCAAATTACACCCTGCTGTATTAAAAAAGGAAGACACATGGAATAATATTTAAATGCATTATACTCAAGGGAAAGACAGAAGACATAATAGGCAAGGTTTGAATGTTATTGATCTTAATTCTGCTGGATCAGAATTGACCTTGATCAGGACAACAAAAAAACAATAAAAATGATCTCATTTAGTCAGGGAAGGCCTATTAAGAGAATGGATGCAACTTCTATTCCTTGACCAATGTAATAAAAATGAAATTTAACCAGGAATGTAAAACATGCAGAACCATGAGATATAAATTTATACCTTAGTGACTTCTATAGGAAAGTTTGTTACTTAAGCAAAATAATTAAACTAAGAAGTATTCTCAGTAGGCGCAGGAGTGGCTGTGTGGTAAGTAGCTTGCTAACCAACCACATGGTTCCGGGTTCAGTCCCACTGCGTGGCATCTTGGGCAAGTGTCTTCTGCTATAGCCCCGGGCCGACCAGTGCCTTGTGAGTGGATTTGGTAGACGGAAACTGAAAGAAGCCTGTCGTATATATGCATATGTATATGTATGTATGTGTGTGTGTGTGTTGTGTGTCTGTGTTTGTCCCCCTAGCATTGCTTGACGACCGATGCTGGTGTGTGTTTACGTCCCCATCACTTAGCGGTTCGGCAAAAGAGACCGATAGAATAAGTACTGGGCGTACAAAAAGAATAAGTCCCGGGGTCGATTTGCTCGACTAATGGGCGGTGCTCCAGCATGGCCGCAGTCAAATGACTGAAACAAGTAAAAGAGTAAATGAGTTACGACAAATATTATTTAATGTGGGAATCAATCAACATCTGCGATACAGTGCGGCTGTACTTACACAGCAAGCGGCTCAATCTCCTCCATCCATATTTCCTGGTCATTAACCAGCCTCATGCTTTTCCATTATCTTCCTCCCCCGTTCATTCCTGAATATTACCGAATCACCTTCCTTTGTGGTTTTCTGATGCCACTTTTACTAGGCTTTATTTTCAGATGCTTATGGTCTCCGCGCCCCTCCTTCCCTTTTCAACTATCTCTGTGTCTTCCGAATGTTTAGGCTGTTTTCCTCGCTAAAGTGGTGAGGTTAGTTTTGACAAGCCTCCACGACAGTTTCATAGTCATCATGGTTCCTATTTTATAAGGCAATCTTTTATGGCGTCTTTCTTGTTGCCAACCCTTTTCAACCACCTCTTAGAACACATAGAAACACAGCTTACTTATTCTAAAACCGTAATACACACAGTAATTAAATATCTACGTATGATGTGTCTACTATATGTATATATATATATATATATATATAGTAGACACATCATACGTAGATATTTAATTACTGTGTATATATATATATATACATATAGTAGACACATCATACGTAGATATTTAACTACTGTGTGTATTACGGTTATATATATATACTAGCAGTATCACCCGGCGTTGCTCGGGTTTGTAAGGGAAATAACTATATAAGCATTTTTAGAGAGTTATAGCCAAAAAATAGCAAAAAATGCATTAAAAATGGGAAAAAAATGATGGTAAAATTTTTTTAAAATCGTTGACTCATCATAGACATTTTTAGAGAGTTACTTCCCTTATATAATAGCGAAAAAAATGCATTAAAATGGAAAAAAATGATGGTAATTTTTTTTTAGATCGTAGACTCATCGTAGATGCGTGCTAATACCCAGAAGGGCTCGATATGAATCACGACTGTAAGATACCCGGTTTTGGTTCAACTGCACCGCAAATTGTGGGAGTAGTTAGGAATCTAAATCGTAGGAGACAGACACACAACCTCTCTTTTATATATAAAGATATACAGCTGCTATACTAATTATCATATACTCATAAGTGACACAATTCTATACACTTCCATTATAAATATAAATGTATAATGTTCAACTAATGAGAAAATATATACTCCGCACGTACGCAGACACTAAATCTTACACAAACATAAACACAAAACTGTAAAACATTTAAATTGTTGGAGCAATTATTGTAGAGTAGAATTCCCTTCCAGTTAAAAATCACTCAGCCATGAACAACGAAGCAATATTTATATTCATTGGTGTATCAGAGCTGAAGTAAGACTGTGGTATGATGTGTTTTCACTACAGGCACAACTTTCTGGTTATGTCTGAACTACGACCTTCCGATCAGTATTGTAACATCTTAACTGTGCAGCAATTACACCTCGACTAATACTAATTTCCATTTGTCTGTCTCTTGATGTATATATATATATATATATATCTGTTGTCTGTTGTCTATTTCCCTATCATTTTATTTATCATTTCGCCAAGAGTGAAACGAAAAGAGAATGAAAGGACGAGTAACATTCATCATCATCGTCGTCGTCGTTGTTGTTATTTCTTTGTTATCGTCATCATCACCACCACCACCACCACCACTACCACTGCCACTGTCACCACCACCACCACCACCACCGCCGCCACCACCACCACCACCACTGCCACCACTACTATTATCCACCCCACCACCACCAGTATCCCAACCCACCACTATCCCACCGCAACTCTATCCCCCCCCACTATCCCTCACTACCACTATCACCCACCACCACCACCGCCGCCGCCACCACCAACACCACCACCATGGCCACTGCCACCACCATCACCACTACTGCTACCACTACTATTATCCACCACCATCACCACCACTGCTACCACTACTATTATCCACCCCACCACCACCACTATCCCACCCCACCACTATTCCACCCCACCACTATCCCTCACTACCACTATCCCCCACCACCATAACTATCCCTCACTATCACAATCACTATTACTACCACCATCATCATCACCATACCATGATAAGCAAATGTCTTGAATTTGCATCGCCTCATCTGTGAAAACCAGTATTCTTCTTATCTGACCTCACTGTTTCTTCAATTTGGTTCTCTCACAAAAGTCTAGCATTCTTATTATATATGACCTTAACTTCTTCAGTCTAGTTCTATTACAAGCTGGCTCTATTCATTACAAAAAAGAGCATCAGCACTTCTATACCCTAAATGCTTGCTTTCCAACCACATGGTTCCGGGTTCAGTCCCACTACTACAGCCTTGGGTCAACTAAAGCCTTGTGAGTGGATTTGGTAGATGGAAACTGAAAGAAGCTCATCATATATATATATATATTACATACGTATAAGAGGGATGACCACTACGTAGACATCCATTATGCTAGAAATAGAAGGGAATGTTCTCAAGAAAATTTAACAAATGCTATATATATATATATATATATATTATATATATATAGTGAGAATTTATAAAAAAATAAAAGATGAAGACACGTGTGTAAAGAACAAACAGATGTTTTAGTTTAATGCTCGGGAAGTGAGAAAATCTTTTATGTTTCGAGCCTTTGCTCTTCGACAGAAAGGAACACAGAAATAAACAGGGAGAGAAAATACAAAAAGGTTTAGTGACTACAAATGTCTGTGTAAATGTGTGTGTGTCTGTATGTGTGTGTACTTGTGTCTGTGTTTGCCCCCCACCACTACTTTACAATTGGTATTGGTTTGTTTACATCCCTGTAACTAAGCAGTCTGGCAAAAAGTGACCGGTAGAATAAGTACCAGGCTTAAAATCTAAAAAAATAAGTACTGGGGTCGATTTATTCAAGTAAAGGCTCTTCAGGGTGGTGCTCCATCATGGCCATAGTCAAATGGCTGAAACAGATAATAGATATACAAACAAATATTAAGTGTCAAGTGAGTTGGCATACTTTTAGAAATTTGAGAAAATCTTCAATGCAGGATAACAGCCATGAAAATAGCTTTAGAAAATTGGGTAAAAATATGCCTATCGAGAGAAAAAGTGGCCAGCATCTGTTATTCCTTTTTGATTTTCTGTAACAGCTGTTGGCTCCTTTTTTCTGTCTATAGGGATATCATACCTGATTTTCTTTTCCTAAAGTTATTTTCGCACCTATTCTTAATTTATAATTTTAAAACTTATCTAAACACACACAGAGTTATATATATATATATATATATATATATATATATATATTATACTTAATCCAAACATGAGCAAGCCAGAAAAAACAACAACGTGAGGATGTGGAATAAGTACAGTATTATTGGATGCTCAGGAAAGTAAAGAAAAGAAAGAGGATTTCACGTTTCGAGCAGAGCTCTTCATCAGAAATATAGAAATATAGTCCAAAGAAGGTGAGACAGAGAAAGATAATTCCAACAATACACACGCAGTCATATATATAATATATATATATATATATATATATATACATACATATATATATATATATATATATATATATATATATATACATATAGATATATAGATAGATAAATAGATAAATAGATATGTATATCCGTATGTATACACATATATATAAAAATATAGATATTTACATATTATATATGTACATATATATGAAGGTATGTATGCATGTATGTATACGCACAACACACATTATATATATACACACGCACATATGCCTAGGTTTGTATCAATGTTGTTTCCCCGAAACTTTGAAGGTCTTGTACTAACAAAATGAATCATTACAGTCATCATCATCATCATCATCATCATCATCACATCATCATCATCATCATCATCACCACTACAACAACAACAGCAATCCACAGCCACTGTCACCACCACCACCACCACCACCACCACCATCGTCATCACCACCATGATATATTTAATGGGATGGACGACTATCAAGATCTACAGAAAAAGCTTTATATGGGAAAATTCTTCTGTTTGATAAAAGTGGTGCTGTAACATTGAATGCTCATAAATGTTAGCCAAGACAGAAACATTTTTGTCAATGGAAACATAAATGTTGGCTGAGAGAGAAACTTATTTCTTAGAAACACTATAACTACCATCATTTTCATATTTTTAAATATCAGTTTTCTAAATTTACTTCTAAGCTGCTTTTACAGTGCTTTCTATGTACACTCATACACACATGCATACAAACACACACACACACACACACACACGTGCACATAAACACGCACACACACACCCATACAAACACACACACTAACACATGCTTGAATATATTCATGTTTATTTGTGTGTGTGTGTATATCTATATATGTATATTGTACTATGTAAAGGTGTATATATATATATATATATATATATGCATTCATATGAATAGTATATTGCATATATATATATGCAATATATTATTCATATGAATATATACACAATATATATACTGTGTATATATATATATATATATATATATACATATATATACATATGCATATATATACTTATATATACATATATATATATGTATATATACACACATACATACATACACACATGCATACATACATGCATACATACACGCATACACACATAGATACACGCATACATACATACATACATACATACATACATACATACATACATACATATGTGTGTGTGTGTATCTATAAAGATTATATTGTTTCATTATGTGCCATCAATTATATTCCGGCTACATACCTTTACTAGCTTATAGATGTTGCCTTGGTGACCATTCTAAGATTAATTGGAGTTTTTCCTGTTGTTTCTTTTTAATCTATTTTAAAGAATAGACAAGATCTATATATTTATCTATCTTTGCATTAAATTTCATTGGCAGATATCGAAAGAAAATTTTAGTCATTACTTTTAGTGACATTTAAACAGATCTTCTATCGAGATTAACTTAAATAGACAAACAAATGAAATTTTAAGGTTATTTGTTCTACATTTAACTACGATAGAGCAAGTTGGCTGGCAGTTATCAAGTAGTTGAAGAATGTCAGTTATGTTTCGGTTGTTGTGGAGGCTTAGATCGAATCTGATATAACAGAACAATTGTTCCAAACTCAAGAGTAACCATTTCAGCCTTGGCTACACCATATTTTTTGTCATCATCATCATCATCGTTTAACGTCCGCTTTCCCTGCTAGCATGGGTTGGACGATTTTGACTGAGGGCTGGCGAGAACCAGATGGCTGCACCAGGCCCCTATCTTGATCTGACAGAGTTTCTACAGCTGGATGCCCTTCCTAATGCCAACCACTCTGACTGAGAGTGTAGTGCGTGTTTTTTATGTGCTACTGGCCCGGGGGCCAGTCAGGTAGTACTGGCAATGACCTCGCTCAAATCTTTTTACACATGCCACCGGCACAGGTGCCAGTAAGGCGACATTGGTAAGTATTTCATTTTGCATCATAATATATCTGGGACTATATTAGTGAGTGTGCCTTTATTTGTAGACACTGAGTATGTTCTCTGGAGGATTTGGAAGCTTTTTCAGCATAGGGTAGTGTTTTTTAAGATGGGGCACACACTGTAGGGGCAATGCAATATTTTGGTGCAGCATGAATTATTTTAGAATTGGGTGTAAATAAGTAAGAAGTGAATAAAATTTCTTTGAAATACATATATATATACATACATAAATACATTCATTCATTCATTCAATCATTCAATTATACATATATAAAAAGATCCCCTTTGGTCATGAATGACCATGGGATTGCACCTAGAATGTTCCCCCCTGAGGCACAAGTCCAAGTAAGGTTGTTTATGGAAGACCAGCAGTCGCCTATGCACACCAGCCTCCTCTCTCCATGCCACCAATGTTATCCATGGGAAAGGCAAAGACCAGTACAGCTTGGCACCAGTGATGTTGCAACTCATTTTTACAACTGAGTGAAGGGAGTAACGTGAAATAAAGTGCCTGGCTTCAGAACACAACATGCAACCTGGTCTGGAAATCGAACTCCCTACCTCATGATTGCAAGTTTGATGCTCTAACCACTTAGCCATGCACCTTCACTACATATATACATATCTTTTATCTTTTACTTGTTTCAATCATTTGAAGAATTTTAGCCAAGTAAATCGAATCCAGTACTTATTTTCTTAAGGCTGGTACATATTTTATCAGTCCTTTTGGCTGAATTGCTAAGCTACAGGGATGTAAGTGCACCAACACCAATAGTCAAGTGGTGGTGGTGGTGAGGGGCAAACATGATGACAAGAAACACACACATTTATGTATGTATATATATATATATATATATATATATATATATATATATATATGATGGGAATCTTTAAGTTTCTGTCTAGCAGATCCACTCACAAGGCTGTGGTTGGCTTGTGACTATTGCAGAAAACATCTGCCTAAGTTGCCAAACAGACACATCTATGGTAAATAATAATTTTGTCTGTTTGTGATAAGGTGCCCAACATTTATTTTGGAAAATCTAAGAGTGGCACGGGGCATAAACAGTTGAGAAATAAAGGCGTAGTTGCATCTTTTTGCTTCTTATGAATGACGGTCAGTTAAGTGGTGACTGAATAATTCTTTTTATGTAATTTTTAGGCCATATAGAATTAAGGAAATGCCTGTAATCAATTTAAGGTCAACTACCTGACAGAATAATTGGACTACGGACTACTAGGTAATAGGGTAACTAGACAAACAGAGAACTAAGCAATTAGAAGGAC
>NC_043010.1:7601572-7611572 GCF_006345805.1 Octopus sinensis | reverse complement strand
AATAATTCATATATTTTTCATGTTGTTTTAACATTGCTTTTTTTATTGTTTAAAAAGCTGGTTAGTATTTTTACCCTGTTCTAAATGGATTTGCTGCCAGACATGGTGTCAATAACAATATGTATGAAAGAAGAAAGATTCTTATAATTCTTACTTATTAACTACCATTAGCTGAGCCAGGATTCATGTGATATATAGCAGTAACCAATAAGTGTGTTGTTTGTATTTGTGTATGTATATATGTATACAAGTATATATGTATATATACATACATGCACACACACATATATGTATATATATATATATATATATCATCATCATCATCATCATCATCGTTTAGCGTCCGTTTTCCATGCTAGCATATACATATACTCACATATACACACATACTCACACATGCACACACACACACACTCATATATGCATATTCAAACAAAAGCACTTACATGCATATCTGTGCCTGCACACACACGCACGCACGCACACATGCACACACACACACAACACACACACACACACACATACACACACACACACGTATAACTTTTTCTTTGAGTTTATTTAAGTTCTCAGAATTCAATCCAGTTAAAATTGAGAAAGCATCTTTTGCCTCAGTGAAGACATTCCCAAGAATTTGCAGATGTGTGAATTAATGTGTGCATATAGGAGTATCTTGATGCATACATGAACGTACTCGCACACAGGAATGGGCTTCTTTTTACATGTCTAAGTGTATGCAATTACTCTCCAAAGTATTTATATATATTGGTGCATGTATGTGCATGTTTATACCACATACATTCGTGTGATTCTCTGTATATGCTCATTGCAGGAAATTCATTGATTCATTAATTAGAAGGGTTAATTGACATTTTTTGGAAAGAAAGAAATTTAATGCAGTTTAAATTGGTTAAAAAAACTAACATTTGAACGTTTTGATTCTTTCAAATGCTTTAAGGTTACAAAAATGTTTTATTTATTTATTTATTTATTTATTTCTTCCTCAGTAAAGGATCATAATATATTGGCCTCAAATTATAAAGATCATGGGGTCATATGATTATAATTCCAGTCTTTCTTGCTTTTAAATTTAGTACTTGTCTCACTTTCCAAATATATGGTTTAACTTCTTTCTTTTTCAATTATTTGAATTTTTCTGACAAAGAAGGAACTCATTTCTAACAAAGAAACAAAGGTCTATTTATAAATTTTGGATAACAAATAATAAGTGTTGCCTGCTAAACTTTAGAAAAGTCTTGTATATTTTACTGTTCCACCTTACAGTTTGCATTTACAATGTAAATGTTGAACAGCAACATTTTTCTCCTGAAAATCTTAGCTTTGCAGGTGTGTTAAATATTATGTATGTATTTATGTATGTTTTAATGTACGTATATATGAGTGTTTGTATGTATGTATAATATACATACACACATATGCACACAAACAAACATGCATGCATACACACACACACACACAAAGGGTAGTTACGAATCTTGCCCTGCAACTGCATGGTTTTAGGTTCAATACCTATTTCTAAACTACCCACAAGGGGCTAAACACAGAGGGGACAAACAAGGACAGACATAGGTATTAAGTCAATTACATCGACCCCAGTGTGTAACTGGTACTTAATTTATCGACCCCGAAAGGATGAAAGGCAAAGTTGACCTCGGCGGAATTTGAACTCACAACGTAACGCAGACGAAATCCCGCTAAGCATTTCGCCCGGCGTGCTAACGTTTCTGCCAGCTCGCTGCCTTAGGTTCAATACCAATGTGTGACACCTTTGGCATGTGTCTTCTACTGTAATCCCAGTTTGACCAATGTCTTGTGCATTAAAACTGTTCAGCTACCCCTCACACACACACACACACATGTCGCGTTACTGGCACATGTGCCAGTGGCTTGTGAAAAACAACATTCAAGCATCGTCATTGCACGTGCCACTGGACGAGCTCCAGTGCAGGTGGCACCTAAAATACATCTTTTGAGCATGGTTGTTGCCAGTACCACCTGACTGGCCCTCTTGCCGGTAGCATGTTAAAGCACCCACTACACTCTTGGAGTGGTTGGTGTTAGGAAGGGCACCCAGCTGTAGAAACGTTAAATGATGACGATGATGATGATGATGATATATATATATATATAGGTGTGGTAAGTAACTCTGGGTTCAGTCCCACTGTGTGGAACCTTGGGCAAGCGTCTTCTACTATAGCCCCAGGCTAACCAAAGCCCTGTGAGTGGATTTGGTAGACGGAAACTGAAAGAAGCCCATTGTGTATATATATGTGTGTGTGTATGTATATGTTAGTGTGTCTGTGTTTTTCTCCTCCTCATCATTTGACAACCGATACTGGTGAGTTTATGTCCCCGTAACTTAATGGTTCGGCAAAAGAGCCTGATAGAATAAGTTTTTTACTTAAAATACTGCAGCTAAGGATAAAATTTGAATATAAAAAATTATTTGATTTTAAGTTACAAAGTAACATTATAATTAAAAAAAGGTACCATTATTTTGTTAAAATATTGACACACTAGAATATTTAAAAAATGAGAGCCAGAATTACCAATATGGCTAAAGTTTTATGCAAAGTAGAATAGTATATATGGTAGGCAAATTCATTATGTAAAAAATAGGCATTGGGTCAAGACTATGAATATGAAAACTTGGCAATAACATGTGAATTTGTTGTTATAGGTAGATTTTACTGCAATATATAACTAATTTTTGTATTATTCTATTTATTGTACTAACTAATTATATACTACTATTATTTTTTATAACCTATTTTCAAATTTCTAATTATTAATAATTAAAACTATGAATTTTTTTAAAGTAAAGAAAAAATTTGCATTCTTTTTAATTTTTAATAGAAGTAACAAGTAATAACAAATAGAAGTGATAACTTGTAATAAAATTTTTATTTTAATATAAGCTAATATTTTCTAAATCTAAATATTTTATTTGAAATTTTATCCTTAGCTGCAATATTTTATGAAAATTTTTCTAGATCTATACTTCACCAGATGTAATAAGTTGTCCTGAACTTTTCCAAGTGTAATAACTTGTCTAGTAATTTTCCAGGTTTATAATCTTAAGAATATTATTTCTCTTGCTTGCATTTTTCCATGTAATATATATATATATCTATATATGAATAAATGAAAACATGTTGTCTTCGAAACATATGTCGACAGTAAAGGAATTTTGTTAACATCTTCGTTTGACTCCATTCTTTCATTTATTCATATACAACACACAAATTTCTGCACATGAACCCGGAGTTTCTACCCTTGACAGGTCGCTTCAACCATGTTTCTGACGTGAATTTGCTACCCAGGTTTCGGTTAAACGAATTTTCCATGCTGACAATAAACATAGGATAATTCATTCACCTATTTAAATATATATATATATATATGCAGGAATCAGTGAATGAATGAAAATAACAATTAAAATCATGATTCCCAATGTTTTAGTCTTCATGGTTCACTAGAAAGGAACTAAAAAAATTCTTCTAAATTACATAAGGAAAATTACAAAAAAATTCTGTTATCCTTCAAATGGAAATTTTTTTTAAATAATTGTTTGAAAGTTAAAAATTAGCAAAAAGTAATACAGAATATTAAACTATTGCAAACCTTGTGTAAATTTTATCATACTTGTGATTAAGAGAATTATGAATAACAGGTTTTTCCAGACACTCAAGCATTAGTAAGAATTTTTTAAAGCTTTAAAATATATTTTTAAATAGCTACAATATACCATTTGAGACTGACTGATTAGAGCAGTGGTTTTCAACCAGGGTTCCGCGGAACCTTAGGGTTCTGCCAGTACAGTCCAGGGGTTCCACAAGAAGTCACAAAACTGCTAAAATCGGCAGTAATTTTTTATTCTCCTGTGCAGATATGCATGCATAAGACTATTAAATTATTGCGCAGGGGTTCCTCGAGCCAGTGGAATGTTTCCTTGGGGTTCCGCTCCAGCAAAAAGTTTGAAAAGCACTGGATTAGAGTAATCTGTGTCTGCCTATGTATGCCTATCTGTTTGTAATTCTATCTGTATATAAGTTTATGTGTATGTCTGTATGTATATGTGTGTGTGTGTGTGTGTGTACGTGCACATGCACATGTGTGTGTGTGTAAGTAAGAATATGTGTATGCATTTATGTATGCATATATGTATGCGTGTATGCTATCTTTGGATGGCAAAACCAAAAAGTGCTACATACTGAATTATTGGGAAATTATGTGTGTGTGTGTATGTAAATATATATATATATATATACACACACATTTGTATATGAAGAATATGAAGGGTTTAGTTCACTTGTGATCTAAATGAATAGGTATGCTGAGTAAGTGCTATAGTTGGTCATCCGTTAGGCTCCAGTTCACAGCTGAGGCTGGATCTAGGGATCTGCATTAAGGTTCTGTTATTGCAGGTATATATTATATTAGAGGATAATGCAAAACTAAGGCAGAATGAGTATCTCAAGTGATTTAGAATAAGTTAATTAAGGTAAAGGTGAATTTGAAGTCTTACAGCCAATTCTGGGACAACCCAAGTGGTAGGTTAGCATGTCCATGCACTGGGTATTCCTTTATCAGAGACAAGGTATGAATATTTTAGACAGGGAAAAGTAACAGTTTACAAGAATAGAATACATTCACAGCTTATAAGGAATAAAATAGAAAAATAAAGGAGTAAATAGAAGAATAAAGAGTAAAGGTAGAAAACAGGTGTAAAGGTAGAACACATTGTTGAGATTCTAGACAGAGGAATGATGTTCTGGGAGAGGAAGGGCTGGGGATTGTGGATTAGTGTGGGACCTGGAGAGCTGAACACCACAGTAATGATAAAGGAGGAGAGGCAAGTAAGTCAGGAGTGTTTGAGGAGAGGAGGTGCAAAACCAGCCAAGTCTAAGGAACAGAGGCCATTATAATACTGAGCTCAAAGAGGAGGCAGCCATGGAATGCATTTGTGAGTGATTTTATACCAATCACATCAAATGGCTTTTTTACTCTATGCAGTCCAGGATGTTTGTGTGTATTTAATTATTGGTTACCTCGTCAAAACATTTCTTTCTAAAGGGTTGCTCAAGATTGAAGTAGGTGCTTTGGGCTTCTTTAATCTGATCTGTTAAAAGGAAAATCTAAGCATGGCTGTGTGATAAGAAGCTTGCTTCCCATCTATGTGGTTGCAGGTTCAGTCCCACTGCATGGTACTTTGAGAAAGTGGCTTCTGTTATAGCCTCAGACTGACAAAAACTTGTGAGTGGATTTGGGGGTTGGAAACTGAATGAAGACTGTCATATATATATTTATGTGTGTGTGTCTTTGTGTCTGTCTTTGTCCCCTGTTACCTCTTGACAACATCCCTCTATCCTAGTAGTTTGGGAAAAGAGACTGATAGAATAAGTGTCAGGCTTGAAAAATAATAAGTTCTAGATTCAATTCATTCAACTAAAAATTCTTCAAGTGGGTGCCCCAGCATGGTCGCAGTCTAATGACTGAAACAAGTAAAAGATAAAACCAATGGGAGAAGCTCTATGGCAGTGGTTCTCAACTGGGGTCCATATGACTCGTGAGGGTCCGTTTAAAATTTTTAGGGTTCCATGCAAAACAATAATAAATTGGGGATCGACAATAATATTTTAAGGGCTCCTGAGTAAAATTTACTTTAGATGTATGTATTGGTATGTAATGCAAGAATCAGCTAGGCTTCTTTCACACAGTTCAACTTACATAAGTTAATGAGTGAAAAACAAAATAGGAATTTTGAAAGAAGTTTCTATAAAACTAGTTTTTAAACAGTTGTATACCAATTTCTTTATTACCCACAAGGGGCTAAACACAGAGGGGACAAGCAAGGACAGACATAGGTATTAAGTCGATTACATCGACCCCAGTGCGTAACTGGTACTTAATTTATCGACCCCGAAAGGATGAAAGGCAAAGTCGACCTCGGCGGAATTTGAACTCACAATGTAACGCAGACGAAATACCGCTAAGCATTTCGCCCGGCGTGCTAACGTTTCTGCCAGCTCGCTGCCTTATACAGTTGTATACCGTCAACTTAACGTGACAGTCCCATAAAGGGAATCGCTATTTAATCCTAGGAAGCATCAACGCTTCCTGTCGGCCTTGACACATTTCCTGTGTCCTTATGTTTACAAAGGGGAGACAAGCACCCCCATCCAGCTAAGCCTGCATCCAGAGACATGTTTCTGAGTTTTACTCATCATCAGTCTGGAGTAGCATGGATTGATAGCTGGTTAAAGATACCTGTCTATTTTTTTCTATTTTTTGTTAGTTTTTAAACATCGAATGGCTATGGGGGTCCACCAGAAGAAAATAGCAGTCAAAGGGGTCTATAAATAAAGAAGGGTTCAGAACCCCCTGCTCTACAGGAATGTTCACCCTATTAGAAATAACAATCAAATTTCCTTCAGAACCATACTGTACCATCTTATAAAGGGACACATTGGGTTGGAGTACAACAAACCTAGAAGAAGAACAAAGGAGTTGGATGGCCACGATGTGAAGGCCTTTAATCATGTGTCTATTCAGTCAAGGCTGACTTGGGTTAAACAGCAATGGCAACATCAAGAAACCTCACCCTCCTCCACTAACAACAATAACAACACCATCACCACCATCACCAGCAACAACATTATCAATAACAACCACAAGGTATCTCATCTGATATAATCCACAGATACTCCATAAGTGGGTTTTTCTATTGAAACAAGAATTTTGTTAGTCATGTGTAACGTGTTTTCAACATAACACTACATCTAATTTGTTTTTATTTTTATTATTATATATTGTGTTTTATACTTTTTATGTTTTAAATTTAATATACATATATGGCATTTCAGTCAACATTTCATGCAATATTTCAATCATAAATATTTCTAATAACTTTCAAGTGTATATAATGTCTATGTGTGTGTATTAGTGTGTATATGCATGTGTGTTAGAGAGGAAAAAGAGAGTGAGGGAGACAGAGAGAAAGAGAGAAAGAAAGAAAGAGGTAAAGAGAGAGAGAGAGAGATGAGTTAAATTTGATATATCAAATTATTACTACATTTTCCTCTTAAATCTAATTTCCCAAAATTAAAAAAAAAATAGAAATTATGTATCATTCTTTGTGTGCAAAGCAATGAATGTGCTTGTACATGTTCACATATGTGTGTGTATGTACCTATCTGAATCAGTGTGTATGTGTGTACGTATGTATATTAGCGTGCTTATATGTATAAGTAAATATGCGTGTATGTCTCTATGTATGTATATTAGTGAGCTTACGTGTGTGAATGTGTGTGTCTATGTGTATGTGTTACAGAATGATGGATTAAATGTTATTTATTTAAAAGTTTTTGAAGTCTTAAGTAGTAGTTAGAAATATTTATTACTGAAAGGCTTCCCCTATTCATTTATTTATTTATTTAGATATTTATTTGTTCCCTTGTTTATTACCTACTCAACGAAGGATTTTTAAAGTATTGGACTCCTAGCATTTAGAATGTAGGTTCTTCTCATTATAAATTCACTCTGCGTTAAGGCTCCAAAGTGGCAGAGTTGTTAGGTAGAACGTCTCACCATATTCGTTCCAAATCTCTGCACACTGAGTTCAAATGCTGCCTAGATTAACTTTACCTTTTATCATTTACAGTTCAATAAAATGTTTCAATCTAGAGCAGAAATATTAGAGGTACTCGTTTACTCTTTTACTTGTTTCAGTCATTTGACTGTGGCCATGCTGGAGCACCGCCTTTTAATCGAGCAACGACCCCGGACTTATTCTTTTGTAAGCCCAGTACTTATTCTATCGGTCTCTTTTGCCGAACTGCGAAGTAACGGGGACATAAACACAACACTAGCATTGGTTGTCAAGCAATGCTAGGGGGACAAACACAGACACACAAACATACACATGCATATATATATATATATAATATACATATATACGACGGGCTTCTTTCAGTTTCCGTCTACCAAATCCACTTACAAGGCTTTGGTCGGCCCGAGGCTATAGTAGAAGACACTTACCCAAGGTGCCATGCAATGGGACTGAACCCGGAACCATGTGGTTGGTAAACAAGCTACTTACCACACAGCCACTCCTGCACCTATGGTACAGGTAAGATATCTCACAGCATCTGTTCCAATTCTTTGCAAAACATTGGTACCAAGCTTTAGCAGTCCAAGTTGGTGAACTTTTCATTGGAAAAACATAAAAGTCAAGTAAAAGAGGAACCTGCAAGTATGCGTAACAACCAGTTTTCCTCAAAAATTCTTGTTCAGTCTTGCACATACATGTGCAGATGCATGGTCAACCTTGACCAACAGAGGGTCCAGCATTGTTGGCTACAGGTTTTCCGATGGACAAGTTATTGGTTCATTGAGTTTTCAATGGGGAGAAAGAGTGATCCTAAGTAACCGTTCTATTGTTTTTTTGCTTTGTTTTGTTTCTATCAGTGTCTACATGCTTTAATGATATACAACAATTAATTTTTAAACATGTACACACCACACACACTCACTCTCTCTCCCACACACACAGATATATATATATTTATAGAGAGAGAGAGAGAGAGAGAAAGAGAGATAAAGGGATAGATAGATAGATAGATAGATAGATAGATAGATAGATAGATAGATAGATAGATAGATAGATAATGACATGTAATGGTAAGATCCAAGGAATCCAGGTTTAGAAAGTTAGCAAGCTTTGAGCAGTCCAAAGAAAGTATAAAAATTATATATACATATATATGCATATATATATATATATATATATATATATATATATATATATATATGTATGTATATATATATATAAAATATATATATATATATATATATATATATATACATACATATATATATAGATAGATAAATAGATATATATACATATACATATATATATATATATATATATATATATATGATTTTTATACCTTCGATGGACTGCTTGAAGCTTATGTATATATAAAATATATGCATACATATATACATACATACATACATAATTACATACTTGCATGCATATATAAATAAATACATGCACACACACACATACACACACATGCACGCACACACACACACACATAAATATATGTGTGTAAAGGTAAGATCCAAGGATCTAGGTGTGTATGTGTGTGTGTGTGTGTGTGTGTGTGTGTGTGTGTGTGTGAGTGTGTGTATGTGTGTGTGCATCTGTATGCATGGTGCTCTGACTGTGCACTAGAAGAGGTACCAGGTGCACTGTGTATTTTTAAAAATGCAATTTAGGGCTTTAGAAAATCCATATTGATGATTAAGCCTCTTGAAAAACATTCATAATTTTGTTGTACACAGGTATGATTAATAAAACAAGATAAAACAATAGTTATCTACATGTTTTCTAAATTTTAAAACATTTTTTTTGTTTTTGTTGCTTTTCTTAAACTTTACTTGCAGAGTGTGCTGGAATTCTATTTTGAAATCCAATGTCTCATAAAGTCAAAAAAGATAGAAAACTATCTATATGTGTGTGTATGTGTGTGCATGTGTCCGTGTGTGTGTATGTATACATATATATGTGTGTGTGTATGTGTGTGCATGTGTCCGTGTGTGTGTATGTATATATACATATATACGTGTGTGTGTGTGTATGCTTCTATGTGTGTGTATGTGTGTGCATGTGTCTGTGTGTGTATATGTATATATAAATATATATATATATATATGTGTATGTGAAGGTACATGGCTCAGTGGTTAGAGCTTTGAGCTTACGATCGTGAGGTTGTGAGTTCGAATCCCAGACCGGGCTGCGTGTTGTGTTCTTGAGCAAGATACTTTATTTCACGTTGCTCCAGTTCACTCAGCTGTAGAAATGAATTGCGGCGTCACAGGTGCCAAGCTGTATCGGCCCCTTTGCCTTTCCCTTGGATAACATCAATGGTATGGAGAGGAGAGGCCGGTATGCATGGGCGACTGCTGGTTT